>NC_133210.1:29384160-29529160 GCF_958299795.1 Porites lutea | reverse complement strand
TTCATAGTTTGACATAAGAGTGGAGTCCACTTTGAGTTCTGACGTTGAGAAAATAGGCATAGCTAATTTGCATCGGTATAGACCACTAAAAACAATTGACCACTAGTGAAAATAACATAACATGTCATAATGCTCTTTGTTTGTCACTCCAAAATTTTGCATAAGCATTGTCTTCAGTTTCTCTTGGGAGTTAAAATGGCCCCAAGAGAAACTTACGAAAACAACGCTTATGCAAAATTTGGGTTGACAAACAAAGAGCATTATGGTATGTTATGGTATTTTCTGGAGTGGTTCAAATTCAGTCATAAGCAGATGAAAATGAAGAGTACCTGACCACTTGTTGGAACGCTTTAAAGAACGAGGCATGTTTTTCATTAAACTTGTTTTAAATAAAGCTAAATAAGTGGCCTGGTATTCTGAAGTTCAGCCGAAAATCATGTGGGCCGGTCAGCTGTTTTTACAATTTAAAAATACGATGTCCATAGTCATAGAGCAGAGTAATTAAAATGGCTCAATATATTAACGTATCTCTGCAAAATATTTTGCTATAAGATCGAAGATCAAATAGCTTGAGCAAGTGTTTTCGATTTCTAAATCATGTCTAACTTGATGAACGCGTTCTAGACAACAAAACTTATAAAATTATTTCCCTAGAGACACGGATATTTCTCAAAAACTCACCTGTCTGTGAGTGTGGGGATAATAACGTGTTCAACCAGGCAATAATCGGCGTATAACACCGCAGAGTAAGTCATCAAAACGCAAATAACTCCACACGGATCTTTATGAAACACCGCCATGTTTGATGTTTGACACTTCACGCAAACACTTCACGCTAATTCGTAATTCGTTCCCAGTCTCATAGAGAAGAATACTACCTCCGTTTTCGCTGAGGTCTCATAAACTTAGAAAGACTTACCATACGTTCTTTCTATTATTCATGTTCCCGGTCATTGTAATAGTCCCCAGCAGTAATACGATTAACCTGTTTTTGTATGTTCTGTTGTCTCTTCTAATACTGTTCATGCCCGCAAAAAACACCCCACCCTACTCGAAGAACTCCCCAACAACAACATTTGCACTAGTGACTTCAAATATTGAATGTTTATGGCTCAATCTATTTTATCGAATTTAAATGTGCCCAACTTCCTGAGTATTTTCCGGGCATTTGGCAGATTGTGAACCTATTTTGGTTTGCCTGAGGTGGTCACTGGTGGGTTGTGTGACATTGTGTGACGCTTGACAGTGATACAGTATAGAGGACTGGTACCAACATAGTAACAAGATGGCACCGTGAAAGGTACATTCCTTCGAAGGGACAGCGTCCTATTCTAGTTGTTGCTTGGAAGCTTAATTTTGTCTGTAAAATCGACAAGTATAGTAAACCATGTTTGTCATGAACTTAACAAGGTAAGGGTATGAATTACTGTAACCCATTTGATCTATTTATCTCGTAAAATGCTTTCCAGTCGAGAAATACGATCTCTTTGAGGATGAACGCGGATGTAATTGACCCGAAATGTTGTTACATGGCTCAGTTTCAACTACCGTGGAGTGTTGAATAGATTTTCGTTTTTACCTCCTTTTTTGTCTGAAAAAGGAAATTTGTTCGAAGTTATACCATTTTTAAAGTCAAAAAGGCATTCCATCGGCGTTGTTTACATTGGATTGCCCTTGATACACAATGCTTGATAGGAAATTAACCGTAATGATCGTATTTTCAAAATGTTTGTTTACAAGTCTCTCAGAGCTATTATGTTTGGATTGCCTCTTGCAAATTCAAAGTATTCAGCTTCATCGATATAATTTAAATGTATGAAATCAGTCATATTCAAGTCTAAGGAGAAAATGAGAGTAGTTTAGCGTCACCAGGGATATGAGGATTTAGTAAAATCCAACTAGTGGTCTATTATCAATGCTGCGTTCTGATTGGTTGAGCTACTACAAGGCTATATGTTATAGCTCACTAGCAGTGAAAAGCACACGCTTTTTAACGGCAAAAAAGGATTAGAGTCTAGCTTTAACTAGCTAAAATTTTTTAATTCTTTATATCTTTGATCAACTAGTTGGATTTTACTAAAACAATTATTCCTCTGACTCTCATGGCCTCTCAGTGAGTCAGTCGCCCTTTTGGCCGACTCAGGGCTAATTCGGGCTTGAGGAATAATAATTGTTATCCTCGTAAAGGAGGTTCATAATAATGTCAGTGGTCTGAATTTTGAAACCCCCTGTTTCACGCATTTCACACATTAAGTTGCTCTGTGCCAGGCTCAAAACTAGTTGCTGTTTGGAAACAGAGTGGCAAAGGGGTTTTTCATGATGTGTGATGGGACCCAAATTATCAACATGAGGTGGAATTGGGAATAGCACCGTGATACGTGATTTGCTATTTTCACAACCCGTGATGCGTGATTTTCCTTTGAAATTTCCGTGATAGTTAAGTTAATATCATTTGAAACTAGAAGCAGAGACGTCAAAAACAGATAGTTATGACACCAACTTCTTGACCTTTTTTCTCGTTCTTCGGCCTCTGATTTCCTCAGATCAAATGATAATATGATACTTGTTAATGTAGTCAATATTTTATATTATTTTTCCGTGATGTGTGATAGCTTAAAAAAATTGGTGTGACGCATGATAGGTTTTCCCCTCTTTGCCACCCCATCGAAAATGAGCCTGCACTCATTTGGGGAGGATCAAAAACCAGACTCAGGAGATGAGAGTGGTAGAAATCGAACCTAGGTCAGAGCTCACCTATCCATGTACCCCTCACTACCCTCTGAAATAATCAAAGTTGAAAGCATATGAACTTAGCCCATTGGAAAGAAGGCAGGGGCAAGAAATACCGCAGAAAAAGTCATCCTATGCAGATGTTGCAGTTTAAAGTCTTATATTCATAAGACGACGACTGACCATATGTTATTTCTTTCCTTAACTTGTCTTCTTCTTCCAAGGAATTTAATTTAAAGAGAACAAAGCAGTTATACACACAAGATCTTTGATTGTACCAGACAGTATGCAACACTCTGCAGCATTTTTACTTATATTTCTTGGGATTATTCAATTTAATGCAGGTGAGATAGTAAATAATACATATTGTATACCTGCCAACTCTCACGCCTTAGGCGTGAGTCTCACGCCTGTGGGTTGAAAACTTCAATCTCACGCCGGCTCACGCTTGCGGGCCAATTTCTCACGCCTGATTGAAAAATGTGAGTTGCTGCCGTCTTGCTTGACACAATTTCCAAAAATATGTTAACTCAGACCCATGTAAGGAACGAAAACCATGTGTAAAATGAATAAATGACAATACCTCGCGATGTCTGATATTGTGGATAAGCGTTTTCTCGATAACTTAACCCTCGGCAGACTTCGGACGTCTTCAGAAGACTTTGGACGTCTTTGGAAGACTTCGGACTTCTTCGGAAGACTTCGGAATTCTTCGGGAATCTTCGGAAATAATCGTGTCGTCTTCAAAAATCCCAGCACTCCCAGGATAAAAATCTCACGCTTATATCTCAGAAAAAGTTGGCAGGTATAATATTGAACTTCTCTAACTCAAACAGGAAAGTGTGAAAGTGCCCCTCTTGCCCAGCTCTGCCATCAATGCAATAACCTACTACATAGTTAAATAAATCTGTTTTGAAACAAAATGTAAAAACACTCTCCCTTTTCTTGTAAGTATTTTATTTAGAAGTGAATTGTACCGCTGTAAGCCATGCATAAAAAGACCTACGCTGACTCTGGGCTTAATACTAGCAAACATTTTTTTACGAGATAAAATTAATAACCCACCACAGGTCTCAATCTTACAATAATATGTACTTGTTAGTAAAAGTTAATCAGAATTAATCATTATTTCTAAATGAGACTTCTTGCTATCTTTTAGCTGCTGCACCAAATTTCTTAAAGGAACCAGCTGTTTCTCAGACTGCTCTCAAGGACGGACAAGTCATCTTTGAATGTCAAATAGGTGCTTCACAACCCAGCTATCACTGGCTTAAAGATGGAAGAAATATCAGCAAAGGAAGCATCTCACTTATGGGATCTTTGTCAACATTGTCGGTTGGTAATCTGGAGTTTTCTGATTCTGGGAACTACTCATGTATTGCTACTGACAGGCAGTCAGGACAGAGTGGGGAAAAAACTGGAATACTAACTGTCAAAGGTACATTTTCATTTCTTAGGGGAACTATTTATTTAGTATGTAGAACACTGCTGGGCCATAAAATTGCTAGACTTTCATTTTGGGCCAGAGGAAAGAGGTCATGTAGCTGTTTTAGCAAGTTTTATATGGCTGGTTCTTCACTGCTGGCATTAGTTGAGTTCTTTCTTTCTTTGGCTCTTTTACCTGTACATGTCCATTCATAACTCTTTGAGGTACCAGGGTTTTGTTTTCTTTAACTCCCAAGAGTTGGAACACAGGATTTTCCTGGTACACCAGACGATGTTTCATTGTTTTGTAGACAAATATAACTGCCATGACATCATGTGAAAACAAACTATAGGCCCAGAAAATATTCATCCTGTACCATGGAGAATTTACTGGTTTGACCCCCCATCCCTCCACAATTTCCAATTGTTCTGTTCATACTTTACTTTCAAAATTTTGGCCTGTTTAAGAACTGCCCACCCCACTTGAAATTTCTAATAACCTTCCATTGGGTGGGGTGGTAGTGGATATTTTCTTCAACAACACATTATTTTTGTCTTCTTAGGCAAGCCTACTATCACTCAAGCTCCATCACTGTTATCCACCTATGTTGGCCTGTCTGGAATATTTCACTGTGTTGTTGTTGGCAACCCTAAGCCTACTGTTCGTTGGAAAAACAGTAGCAATGCCATCATAACCTCAGGAGGAAGGTTTGAAGTGTTCAGCAATAAATCTTTGAAGATCAGTAATTTGTTAAAGAGTGATGATGGTAGTTTCTTCACATGTGAAGCTGAAAACTCATATGGGACCACAACAGCCAGTACAACCCTGCGTGTTACAGGTCAGTTTTAGCTGCTACTTATACCGTAAAATTCCGAAAATAAGCCCCTCCATGTGTAAGCCCCTCCAAATATAAGCCCCCCAAACTGGTAACACAAAAAACCGTCTGTTAAATCGCCCCTCCAAATATAAGCCCCCTGGGGGCTTGTGCTTGGAAAATTGCCCTCAAATACAAAGTAAAAGAAAGCAAAAACGGTAAATTTACTTCCAACTATAAGACTAGCCCAATTGTTTTTGAAACGCAAATTTTCGTTCATAGATAAGCCCCTCTGAATACAAGCCCCTCCAAAAATAAGCCCCTTAAAAAGGGTCTTTGAAAAATATAAGCCCCGGGGCTTATTTTCGGAATTCTATGGTACTCAGTTATGTACAGACAGCACCTCTGAAAAGTTATCATTTATGATGTCTCCCTTTCCTTCTCTTTAAGAATTAAGCGTAGTTGCACTAATGCTATTCTTATTTTCTGTTACAAGAAATGTACCATATTTACTTGAATAAGCACACCATATGAGACAAAAAAAGTTTAACCCTTTAAGCCCTGATATCCACTTACAAATTCTGCAAACTGATCACCATACATTTCCTTAAAGAATGAGTTGGAAGAATTTGATAAAAAATCCAAGATTTTTCTCTGTAAGATCATTTTATCAATTCTTGTAGACTTTGCTCTTGACAATCTATTGTTATTGTTAGGAGAAAATTGATTTTGGACACTATTGGGACATAAAGGGTTAAAGACATCACCAAACTCAAATAAGCGCTGTGACCCTGATGTAATCATTATTAAAAGACAAATGTTTGTCACGTCCAACTTTCAAATAAAAGCTGCCCTCAAATAAATTAACACTGCTCCCAAATAAGTACTATATTTGAGGCATGGAAAATTTAATGAGTGCCATGGAGCTTATTCAGTTAAATATGGTATATTTTAATAGAGGTGCTCCTTATGAGTTTGTGTAGGTAATAGCATGATTTGTAGTGACATTTGGCATAAATACTACACGTGATAGTATTGAGACAATTTTGAAATATTATAAGTGGTATTTATGACAAATATCGCTTACAAATCATGCTATTATTTGTTTATACTACTACCCACAAAAGGCCTTTTTAAATTTTCTCATGCAGGTATTTAGAATTAAGCTGAAACACCAATCTCTGAGCCAATCAAATTGCAGAAATTTCTCATGTAGTAATATAAATCATGTAATACAGTATACCCCCTTTACAAACACTTTATGCCAGTCCCTCAGAACTTTGAAACGCACTTCCTTCCAAAACCAGTAATTTAATAGTTGTTTGTGTTCTTTCAAGATCCTCCAGCTATTCCCTCATTTACAAGGAGACCAGTTAACCAAACTGCAAATGAAGGAGGGCGAGTAACATTCTACTGTTCAGTAGCAGGAAGCCCTTCTCCAACCGTCACGTGGAGCAAGTTAGGAGGGATAATCCCAGCTGATAGACAACAGGAGCCTTCACCAGGATCACTTAGAATTATTAATCTTCAGCCCAATGATGATGGCACTTATGTCTGTACAGCACAAAATTTCCTGGGCAAAATAACAGCACATGCATTTTTGCGTATTCAAGGTGATTTTCTCGTTATTAGCTGTTGAGATTTGGTATTTGGCCAATTTACAGCTATACTTTCAACCTTCTCACCAAAAAAAGTTCCAATAAATTACAGCCAGCTTAACTGTTGTCTGTCTGTCTGTTTGAAAGTTTTTCTCCATCTGTCCTTGAAACAAACTCATAGCAATAATAAAAATATTATTGGAAGGCGTTGAGCAAAATACCATGATTTGTCAATGGCAATGAGAGAGCTCAATAATTGTTTTATACTTTGATTACTGAGTTTGTTTTTTAATGAATATCTTCTCTAAGTGAGGTGATCTGTCCTTTTCACATAAGAGTGATTGCAATTAGGAGAAAAGTGTGATTTCATTTATGCCTGAGCAGAAAATTTTTTGCAGCCAAATACAGATGGACAACATTGGGCATGAGCAGACCATTATTATTTTGTAGGTAGATATTTGCAGGTCATGCGGTGGGCTTTTGGCAAACAAACAGGAAGAAAAATTTGCATTGAATGATAATGCTTGTTATTTGTTCTTTCTTGATCTTCTAGGTTATCCCCGCTTTATAACAGGACCATCAAACAAAGTAGTCACAGAGAACTCATCTGTTCAGTTCACCTGTATCATTGAGGGAGATCCTGCTCCTCACGTGGAATGGACCACACCCAGTGGGACCATACTGACTCTGCTGTCTCAGCCGTCTGGTAATATAAGGGTCCTCGCAAACAACTCCCTTAGCATCACTATGGTAACTGGAATTAATGCTGGTGCATACACATGTACAGCGGTGAACGGTATTGGTCGGCAATCCATTTCAGCTACCCTGACTGTATTAGGTAGGTACAGTACTGCTCAAAAATAAGTCAAGATCCTCTTGCGATGCAAGAGTCTTGTCTTGAGGGATAAAATCCTTGTCTTGCAGGTGGATTAACCCTTAAAGCCCCAGCATCAACATGCATCTTCTCCACACTGTTCTTCATACATTCCTTATGGTACTGCTTGAGAGAATTTGTTCTAACATCACAACATTTCATCTTTGGTGATCATTCCGTTAATTCTCATGACCTGTCTGTTTGATCAGGCAGTGTATTATTGGGAGAAATTGGATGTCGATCACTATTGGGGCTTCAAGGGTTAACAACACTGCAAGTGTGTAGTGTGGCCAGAGAATAAAGATGACATTTTGCGACACCACCACTGGTTTCACTGAGAAACCATTGGAGGAACGAGCACCCAGACCTGGTTAGTGATAGGTCATCACAGAATTTTTGCGCTCGTTCCTTAGATGTAATTTTGCAGGAGGAACCAGTCAGTGGTGGATCTAGACTAGACCTTTAGATAAGGGGAGGGGCCCGGTCATCCAGACCCTGAGATAAGCGGGTCCTGGTCTTATTTTTCCAGCCCTTTGGGCCTCAGTTTGGTCTAAAAATAAGGGGGGGGGGCCTCCCCTGGATCCGCCACTGCCAGTGGTGGCATTGCAAAATGTGACCTGTTTTCTCAGACAAGTGTTCAAGTGTCAAGGATTCCCTTTCCTACTAGCACTTCCAAAAACTCGTACTTTTAATACTTTGAGTGTAATTTGTGTTATGTAGTAGTGCAGATTTGTAAGATATTGTTATTTGAGAGATTAAGAGTCACATTTACACCAAACGGCAAAAGTGAATTGGTACCACGTGACCAAGTTTCCCCCGTATTCTCGTTTACTGTTTATCACTTCTACTCAAAATTAAGCAATTTCACGCTAGTTTTATCCAAAAGAATTGTTCTGGGCGGTTTTTATCTGCTTATTTTCTATTCTGAGAAACTCTCAACTTGAATCTGACATTTGCCGTTTGCCCTAAACGTGACTCTTAATCTCTTTTGCAATTTTCAAAATTAAAAAAAAAAACGTGAAATTTAAGTCTTACAAGTTGATTCTGTTTCAGGTAGCTTGAACAACGGAACAACATTAGAGAGGTTTAGCAAAAAAAAAAAAGGAGAGGTTAAGCATCACGTTTGCGTCAAATTGCAAACGCAAATTTGTACAAGAGACCAAGTTTCTCCTTTACTTTTCGTTTACTGTTCATTATTTCTACACATAAATTAGTAGTCTCACGCCATTTTTTAACCATAAGAATTGTTTTGAACTGTTTTTTATCAGGGCCCAGTTCCTGAAAGGCCGATTAGCTTTAATCCTGGATTAAAATTTTGTTCCGTTTTTGTTTTTTACATTCCTATACATTTCTTAGGGTAAAATTTTGTGTTATCATTACTGTATCTCGTAGTAAACACTCAACAATATTTTGTAACCCCGCGTTGCATGTTCTTAGATGAGAAAACCGTGCTTGAAATTTGGCTTAATCCTGGGTAAAACTTAACCATCTTTCGAGAAACCAGGCCCTGCTCATTTTCTATTTTGAGAAATTATCAACTTGAATCTAACGTTTGCCGTTTGCCGTATACATGAAGCTTAAACTCTCTGTTATTTACAGCCTACGGCGACAGGTGAGCAACGTTGATTCTCCTCTCTAGAAGAAGGTAGTGTTGGGACAACGCGAGAAATGTCCTTGAGGGCAAAATGTCTTAACTAATTTTGTCACCGATTGGTTCGTTTCAGCTCCTCCAAGATTCTCAACACACTTGACAAACAGGACACAAAATATCAACAGTCAACTTGTTGTGGAATGTACAGCTAATGCAGCTCCTGTTCCAGATTATCAGTGGTCATTTAATGGGTCCATTATTTCAAGACAGCGCAGCCTTAACATAACTTCTCTAAGCCGCGATAATCAAGGATTTTACTTGTGCACTGCAAACAACTCACTGGGATCAGTTCAGGGCGGTTTCTATTTGATAGTTCAAGGTAAAGTTGCTGTGTTGTAACATATTTCCTTTGTTTAACTAAGTAATAAAATAAAGTCAGGATGCATATTCTCAAAACGGTCAGTCTCCATACTTTTTCTGAAGTACTGGCCACAAAACTTGAATGTCATTTTGGTTTTTTCTTTTTTAAAACCTCGACTTTGTCCTGGTTGGCATCCATCCATTTAGTTCTCACGCTTCATCAATAATGCTTTTTTCCCCTCTTTAAAACATGACTGTATGTATTATCGTGTCTTGACATCTTTTTGACCACTTTTTTTCTAGTTCCACCAACATTTGTTGAATCTCCCAAGAATCAAACCATTCCCAAGGGACATACAGCCTCTTTTCCATGCGCTGCATTAGGAGACCCACGGCCATCAATCACGTGGTACAAGTCACATGACCTCATCACCAGTAATGCGCGCTATCATATTTTAGCCAATCAGACACTAGTAATATTCAGCGTCACTGCACAGGACAGTGGATCGTTAACGTGTCGTGCAATGAACGAAGCGGGGACCAGAGAAGCGAAGGCATATCTTCTAGTGGCAGGTTTGGCATTTATTTTCTTGTACATTATCGTTTTCATTCCCGATTTCTATAAAATTTAATGCACTGTGGTTTCACTCTTACTGCAACAATCGTAAGAAATGGGGACAACCTCATTACATTATGTCCACTGTGCTGCATCCTCCACCATTATCTCAGCGACAAAAAAATTACTGAAATGTCATCTGTTACAGATTTTCCAGTTTTCACAACGTTGCCAAGCAATGCATCAGTGGAAGAGGGACACACTGTTACTCTTACGTGCCGTGCTAAAGGACCAGACACCCCTCAAATCACGTGGTTGAGAGAAGATGGCAGTGGAATTCCAATCAACATTGTTGCCAGTGTAGACACACAGCTGGATCCTAGCGGCGATCTGAAATACACCAATGCAAAGTCAAAGCACAGAGGAATGCATATATGTAAAGCTTGCAATACTGCTGGGTGTAAAATGGCAAAGGCTTTTTTAAATATCTTATGTAAGTGAATAATCTCGCTTTTGTCTTTCGCGGTTTTTGGTAATGATGGGCGGAGACGAATGTGTCGCGAAAAAATATCGGGCAAAGAAGTTTTTTTTTTAGTTTTTTGGGCGCGCTTTTCCCACTCGTCTCGACCAATTAAGAGCCTGGAGTAGGCCAGCACTTTTTATACTGGTGTCCTACTGAGTGGTTTGCCCGCTAGCTAATTCCTTTTCTCTCACCCCCCCCCCCCCCCTTCCCCCCCTCCCCTTTACCATCTTAACCCGCAAGTTTGACCGAGTTCGCACACCCATTTCTATGCTGAGTTGTTAGTTTGGATAGTTCATGCACCCACTTTAAGGTCCAAAGTCAAAACTGCATAACTAACTGAAAAGCCATAGAGAGATAGCAAGTGTCTACGGCAAACTGGCTCTGGGGGCGAGCTGCTTATGGGTTTAACTAGCCACGGGGCGCCGAGCTGGCTACGGTACATAATCCGCTCGTCTCCAAAACATTTGAAGAGGCTGATCTCAAAAGAACACTATATAATAATACATGTATATAATAATAGTGATGTTTTCATTCGCTTTCCAGTTGCTCCACGCTTCCCAGTCTCTCCAGCCCCTGTTTTTGTTCTCAAGGGACATACTGCTTATCTAGAGTGTAAACCAGAGTCCAATCCCCCTCCCGTCATAACATGGCTGAGAGATGGACAGAGCCTCGCTGGATCTGGACACCAGTATATTGTCAATAACGTGCAACCAGCCGATGAGGGGTCGTATACTTGCAATGTTAAGAACAGTAGAGGATCAACACAAGGAACGGTTGAGTTGTCAATTGGAAGTAAGTCTTAAGGCTGTTTGTTTCATATGCTTGGAGCAAACTTCACTAAATTTTTCGTAGCCTCCAGCTACCTGCAACCTCGACTATGCCATCTACACTACCGGTATCCGATACAATATGAACAGCAACGGCACAGAACTGAAGCAAATCGCTCGCACACATCGAACATCATTGTACCGGAGCGGTTGTCCAGTTCCTTACTTCTGAACATTTACTGCCGTGTTAGTGTCTCAATAGGCCATTACCGAGTTCAAAATGCTCTCACTTTCAAAACGAGACTAAGTGCAAAACCTTTCTTGTTCAAATTAGTCCTATTAGAGAGCTTTAGATTCTGAGACGAGAACGAGATTTTCTCAGTATTAAGTACTGCTCGCCAGTGAACCGTCGTGATTCTACTGCGAGTTTTGACGAGAATGTCGTAGTGGCGGAAACAAGTTATCAAATAATAGAAGTTTCTTCATCATTTTGCGACCGGGGAAGGGCTAAACCTTCTGCAATAAAAATAACCGCACTAATTTTTCCGGTGAAAAATAGTACAATGAAGCTTTCTAGATTGAATATTTTTCGAGAATACGCGAAAAAGTTTTAGGTTTAATCTCGTAGTCGTAGTCGGCCTCGTCTTCAAATCTAAAGCTCTCTAATTTGTGAAAATGAAAATCATTTTGACGTCAATGGCTTCGTACTTAGCCTCGCACTGAAACGGAGGCTTGGGGTAACTGGGAAATGGCCTAGTAGAATGAAGATAGGGTTTGTTGCTAAGGAAACATGTACAGCTCTGTACTAATAATTCACTCGAACTTGTTTAATAGCGAAGGCGAAAATAACAGACTTCAAACAGACACCAAGGCCAAACAGGAAAGTTTTGTTGCAATGCGTTGTGGATGGAATACCTTCTCCCGAAGTGACCTGGTATCTACAGAATTCCAAGCTTCCCGACAAGCAAAACTTTCCTGACTATGACGTCACATCAAGCAGAGAACTGCTCTTACCAGCTGCAGCTTGGAGCAGCAATTCTTTTTTGTGCAATTGCACCAATCCACTTGATTCAGTGGCGAACTTTGCAAGAGGTAAATTTTTTGAGATGTTAAGTCCTTATTTGTACGGTATAAAAGCTGACTTGAACTGATCGTGTGGCATGTTTTGCATAAAGTAACTATGACTACTGAGAGGTGAAGTGATTTATGAATTGACAGATCAAAATAGTAGTGGAGAGGGTTTGAAAGGGTAGAACACAGGCAATTTTGAAAATGTGGTGATTGGTTTGGTTGTGTAAAACGAAGCTTTGTAATTGGCTGAAAAACATCGTGCCATCTTATCAGCCAATCAGAAGTAACGGCCGCCAATTGGCGCGAAGCGCGTTTTCCCGTCCGTGGCACCTGCTACATGCTGAGCCTCAGGTTCTGATTGGTTCCTTGGATTGTCTGCACATTTTGTGATTGGCTAAAGAAATAACTTTTGTGTCTGTTTCACGTAACTCAACTGATGTATCTTGGTTTTAGTTCCCTTGGCACCTTCCGATGTAACCATAACAACGATCATGGAGACGTCATTGCACGTGACCTGGAACAAATCAAGTGCCTTGGACCTTGTTCTGCAATACATGGTGGAAGTTATGTCTGCAACTGGAGACTGGGAACAAGTCAATGAAACCATATTAGGAACGTCAGTACTTGTCAGTGAATTGAACTCATTCACTACTTACTCGTTCAGAGTGAGGGCCAAAAATGGTCTGGGAACTAGTCTGTACAGCCAACCATCTCAGAATGTGACTACATTGGAGGGAGGTATGCAAGATATTTTGGTACAAACGATGTATGAGATGGCCGCCAAAATGAAGATATGCGAATTTAGTAAAAGCATGGACTTGACAAAGTAGTGGAGATGTTGGAAACAGAAAGCTAAGAACGTTTTCTAGTCACAAGAAATTGTCCATCCTGACGAAATTTTTTTTTTGCTCTGAAATGGATAACAAACGAGAAGGAAACTGGGGCCGATTTACTTTCGCGAAGACTTCAGGGACTGTTAATGAGGACAAGGAAAAAATTGACCAATAGCTGACGAGCACGTCCCCAGTAACGATCCCAAAAGTCTTAGCGAAAGTTAAATCGGCCCAAGGTTTTTTTTCGTTTTGTGGCGAATTCGTACTCCGTGGGTATCTTATGCCAATGAAAAAAAAAAAAAAAACAAAGCGAAGAGCAAAGAGAATGAAACAATAGACCTTTTAGGACTCATGTGTCAGTTTTTTTTCTTTTTCTCGTTCTTTTTTTTTCAGGGTTTTTTTAATTTTGTTCATATTTTATGGGATTGAGCTTGTAAGTTGCATTTGTTGTCTTCTCCTAACAGCACCGTCAACCCCGAGGGAGCTAAAATTAACGGCCAAGAATGATAGCGTCATCGTGATGTCTTGGATCAAACCGGCTATGTTAAATGGCTACCTCAGCAATATCCTCTACCGAGTCAATTACATACCACAGGGTGGCAATGTCTCGGACGATTTGTTTATTCGGCATTCTCCATCTGGAAGCCCGCAAAATTTCACGTTGGTAGGCCTGTTACCTGACACTGTTTACACTATTATGGTGTTTGCTGGAAGAAAAAGGAATGATGGTGTGGAAAGATGGAGTAGACATGTTTCAGAAGCTGTAAAAACATGGCAGATAGGTGAGTGAAACGTGGAGCGTGTTCGACTGAACGTTTCATACAAGTGTTTCTCCACTCTGTGGGAAGAATGGGCCATCGATTTTTTAGATCGTTTGGATGGTAAACAAGTAATTACTGGTTTATGGTTAGATACCATCGATCAAGAAAAACTAACTCTTGTGCACGCATATGTTCCCAGAAACCTTGCGGTTAACAGTTATGCCTATTCTTCTGTTGTGTGTGGAGCATCAAATAGAGCCTTTGCCCGTGACGTCACGTCCGCCATCTTGGTGTCTTACACCAGTCCTGTGGGAATTGAACTCTTTTCTTATGTAAACTCTTTCTTTTGTCGCAATAAATTTGCATGGCTGCTATCCACGTGAGTGAAAACGCCCTATAGCAGACAGGCAGTCAGAAAAATCAGCAAACGTGAACTCTAAGCAAACTCGCTGCCAGGTTTCTCTCCTACTCGTCCCACGTCCCCTCGTCCCTCTTGCTTCGTTGGGACGAGTAGGAGAGAAACCTGGGAACGAGGTTGGAACGTGAAGCATTACAAACGTGCATTTAACCTTTACTAGGCTAGGAAAGCAAACTTGTTTTGCATTATGCAGCAATCGAGAAGAAATCTCTTGCTGACAAGTTCTTATTCATTTTCTAGTTCCCCTGACGCCGCCTGTGGATTTAACAGTGCTGTCTAATGGAGCTTATCAGATCATGGTTAAATGGAAGGTGCAGTATCATTCAAAGCAAAGCCTTAAGTCAGCACGCCTTTTTGATTTGTCTCGTTTGTATTTATCTTTTTGAGAACCCAATGAGCAAAATTTCATAAATATCTCGTAAATGCTTTGCAGGAAAAGAGAGCTTGGAAGATAATAAGTGTGTCTTTCTTTTTTCTCAGTAGTCCGTCGAGCGATAACCATGAGCATGACTTGCACCCTCGTTTGCCGCGTCTTGCGGCGGTGCCGGTGCGCGCGTGCACTTCCCTCACAAAATCTGAGGAAAAAAGGAAGAGAAACTGCTCACAGTGTAGTCTTTCTTCAGTGCTATAATTTTTTCTTTAATTCCTTTTTGTAGATTCCTCCTTTTTCAGTTGCGGGTTACGATGTGTGGCACAAAGAATACCAGAGTGCGGTTGCTTATAAGCAGGTGCGGTTACCTAACATGATGCACACGGTGCACCTCATCCTTGATCTTAAACCCGACACCAAATACGAAATAAAAGCCCGGATGTATAGCAATGCAGGGATTGGTCCTTTCTCAGAACCACAAGTCGTCAAGACCGGTACAGGTAAGTTTTCCTTATGAAATTTAGGCGAGCACCTAAAAGATATGATGTATGATTTCAAAGGAAGAAATGTGGCGCTTTATCGCTGGGAAACTTTGGCTTAATCGTATATTTTGGTGAGGTAAATTAAACACGTATCAATTGACCATAAAGAGTTACTGATGGACGGCTCCATTTTAGTGAGACAAGCCAGAAATGCGTGAGCCTGCATGAAATTGACTTTAAATTCCGGGTTTAAGTTCTTTGGCATATCTTTAGCTTTGAAATGGTAGTCTGGTATTTGATCTACAAAAGTAGAAAAACCTCACTTTTAATTAAGACATAATCTCAAGATATAAGGGGTCATGTTTGAGTAACTTGGGAAAGTCCCTCTGGCGTGCTTAGTTGCATTGATCGCAAGGGCACTCAAGGGACGATGGTGATTAATGGTGATAGTTATGATAATGATGATGATAATTATGATTATCATGATCAGTGGTGGTGCTGAAGGTGGTGGTGGTGGTGGTGGTGGTGGTGGTGATGATGATGATGATGATGATGATAGTGGTGGTGGCGGTGGTGGTGATGATGACGATGGTAGTGGTGGTAGTGGTGGTGGTGATAATAATACTAATGATGACGAAATGATGATGTTAGTGATGGTAATAATGATGATGATGACGACAACGATGATGATAATGATATGAGCACCTCTCTCTGCTGTTACTTACAACTCCTTTGTTTTCAAAGTACAGCACATGCCTCTAAAATACAGCCACTTTCACTATCTGCCCGTATCGAAGTATCAGTTTAGTGTGGGAGGGCGGGACGTTCGCCTAAACATCACCTCTTACCAAACGTTTTTGACGCCGTTTTTTGTAGATGCTCTGGTCGTATCTTCAAAATCAAGTGGTGAAGAAGAAACGTCTGGATTACAAGTGGCAATCATTTGTTTCTTAGCTGGTTTTCTTCTCTTACTTATTATCATTGCTTTTGTTTGCTTCAAACGGAGACAGACCAAACGAGCACGTAAGTCATAATCTTGTACCCAGATCTATCCCTGCTCAGCATTAACCGCGGTAGGATTAGCTCAGTCGGTAGAGCGCTTGACTGCAGAGCGGGAGGTCGCAGGTTCTCTTCCCGGGGCCGGACCAACACTCAGGGTCTTAGAATGACTGAGAAATGAAAGTACTGCCTTTGCCCTGCAAATGGCTAGACCTTCGCGTGGCTCGGATGACCACATAAAATGGCGGTCCCGTCTCCCGCAGGAGACGTAAAAATAGTGTCTCCAATTAGTACTTTCGTGCTAAATACATTGACACACAAATAAATTTCATTTGTTTTTTTTTTGTTTTTCAAATTTGAAAGCCTCGTGCAGATGCCTTTAGAACGTGGTATATCGTAAACTTTCGTTTATATGCCCTCCTTCCCTCCCCCAGTTATACGCCCATCTACCTGTAAAAAGTACATCTGGTTATAAATGTATAAATGGGTACTCTTACCACAAGGTCTGGATTCGGTCTCATAATGGGCAACGGCACCTTGAGAAAATGATTCATTTTTTTTTTGAGGTCAAAGTTTCCGTATTGAAAACGCGCAGGGAGATCCATCGCTAAACTACACCGTTCGAAACAGAGGTCGACGAGCCGAAAGTAACACCTCGCGCGGTTCTACGAGTAACGATAGCGATGGAAGCGTGGAGGGCACATACAACTTCGCGGTCGAAGATGATGATATCGACGAGCAAATGTTCGTAGGAGACAGGAACTCAGCTAGTCTCGCGCGCGCGCATGATCCACGACTGCGGTACTTGGATCCATCGACGCTAAGCCACGAGGTCTCTTTATCCTCGGGGGATGACGGAGATTATATTCGCCTGAAAAACTACCAACCCACGCGCAGTCCTGTAGCCCCTCGGAGGAACGGGAATACTGTCTATGCTAGTGTAGATGTTAGCCATAATGCGCAAATGGGAACCAACGCAGCGGAACGAGATTTAGAAAACCTGAAGGGACAAAATCAATATTTAACGAATGTACCCAAGGATTCTACCGAGTTATCTTCCAGTGATGAAGACGATACTCCTCCCAACTGGATTCCCCCACCCCCTCCGGTAACAAAATACGATCCTTTAGAGAATTCCCAGGAAGATAAAGACCATAAGGACCGGATAGCTGTTCCGGACAGTTTAGTTAAGGGAGCTGCCGATAAATCCACCAGTGGTAGCGCAGCAAACGGACTTACAACAAATGAATCGAGTTCATCTGACGACGACGACGATTCCAAAAGTCGTCTAGCGGTACATGGAAATGAACGTCCATTATACTCGCAAGTTGATCCATCGAAAAAGAAGAAGAAGAAAACTAGAGAAGGTGCTAGTGAGTCATGTGATAGAACTGAAAATGGAATATCCACCAACGGCTCCAGTTCTGATTCAGAAACATCAGAAGATGACAGTGTGAACTGGCCCCCACCACCCCCTCCCCCACAGAGATTATCAAACCTACCTGATGATTCTGACTGGGAACGACCCCTCCCCCCTGATATCATGGCTTTACCGGGCAAGAGGAACCGTTTTGCGGCTTGGGCGGACGACGAGTCTTGACATCGTGGATGGATATGAAAGTCTGCTAAAATTTAATTGGTAGCCTCAAAACAAAGCAAGGCATTTTTGTCATTAATTGCAATTTTTATTCGGAAGCATTTAGTGTGTACAAAATGTCTTCTGAGAGTGGTTATATTTCTACGTCATATTAAATCTCAAGCGAATTAAGTTATTACTAGTACTAGTAAGATATTATGAAATTGACTAAGTATTTTTTATATTGTGAAATTAATTTTTAGACACAACCAGCATATGTAGTCACAATTTTTAACCCTTTACGCCGAGGCACCTAGTCTCAATCCCGGAGCTCTTCTGCGTGCCGCCGCCAGGGAAAGCGCCGAGTCACAAGCGTGAGCTCTGGAGTCGATTATGTAGTCTGCATGAATAGAGCAAAAACAAGAGAAAGAAGGTCGCACGCAAGTAGTTTTTCTTCACGCGCATATTTGATCTAAGAACCTACATTTCGCATGCTCGGGCTCGCCCGATAGCCCTTAGAGGTGACCAAAATATAATTGGAACAATTTAGATTTCTGTGAAACTGCCCACCTACCCCTCCCCTAACCCAACATCTTGCCCTAAGTGAGAAGTAAGTGTTAATGTTGACTTAGGAGAGGGGTAGGTGGGCAGTTTCCCAGAGACCTAAATTGATCCATATAAATTTCCCCCATAGAGCGTTTTCACACGTGACTAGCAGCTATGCAAATTTATAGGACAAAAGAAAACGTTTACATAAGAAACGAGTTCAGTTCTCACGGGACTGATTTCGGACACCAACATGGCATCCGTTTCATTGTTTTGGGACAACAACATGGCGGTCGTGACATCATGTTATGGACAGTGGAACATTTTAATCTCAATTATACAAAAATTCTGGTAACTTTTCAAGTTACTTTAAATTTAAATTTTTAAATTACTGAAATATTAGCGTTTGTACAGTTGACCGGTTTGTAAATAATAAATGAATACCCACCAGAGTGATAGGTGTGATCTGTGTTTATGGTACTTAAGTTTGAAATGTAAATTCCGGGGGGGGGGGGAGAAGGGGATGTGCTTCTCCTCATTCACCGATGTAATTTACATATTTAAAGAATCACTTAGGCCATTCAGAACCGCCAACATTTTGACCCGTACGTGTACTAGTTAGAGCTTTCGGTGAAGAAAAAAAAAACAATGAAAAGTATTCAACGATAACGTCTTTATCGGAATTAAAAATCACCATACTTTTATTTGTTGGCTGTTTATTAAGGAATTGTATCTTCTTGGAGTCAAGAAAAAGTTTAGATATGCCTAAGTTAGTGACGTCAGTCTCATCTAGGGATTAAATCTCCATGTTTGGACGAAAATCCCCGCCTCTTTCAAATTTAAGTCACCCTCGGGTCATAAGGAATGTTTATACAAGCCGGGTGGAAACGGAATTAAAAACGGAGGGAAAGCAACACCAACGCAAACAAATAACCGGAGCTAAATAGATGTGGACATGAAAGAGATGGAGCATTTCCTTTTTCGATCAGTTCTGTTTGTCTTCCGATAAAATACCTCGAGGGCCTGCAATTAGGAGAGAAAACTGCTGTTCTTGGAACTCTGGTAAATCAGTTGAGGTGTTCATTTCATACATTGCCATTATTTCATCTGGATTTTTAGAGAAGCTACGATATATAGCTAACATCTTCGAGGAAAAAACTTAAGATCACTATGGTACATGTTCACTGCACGTATTTAGTATACGTTTTCGGCCGAATCACGTGAATTCGATAGTGTTCTGCGAAGTCTTGCACGCGTTAAGTACGGTTTCGTCAAGTGGAAAAAGACGCTCTGTGCACGTGAATAAAAGAGAAAGTCAACTTGTGGCAGTCTTGAGGTAACCTTATCGCTATGAATGGTAGCTGATAATCTGTACCTCTTTGGCTTTCTTGCCCTGTGCCCTTTTATAATTAGTAAAGGCTTTACTAAGAAATCTGTTCAAGAGAGCAAGGTCTCTTCGCACCATGTATGACATATGGAGACAGCTATCGGCAGAGTTCAAGACCTGTTGATCAATGCTCTTGAGCGAAGTTGATGTTTCCTAGCTCAACATTCTCTTGTATTTCTGTGTTCGTGGGTCTCTTTGTTGATGCGTAGCTGTTGAAATCGCTCGCACCCCTTGATGACTGCGGACATAGCACCCTCCTCGCTCCCGAGCGAAACCGCTGGTCTCTGATGCCGTAGATCACCGGATTCACGCAGCCATTCAAAGTAGTGATCGTGAGCACTGCGTTCAGACCACTTATGGAGATATCCCATGTTCCTTTGGTCGTCATGGTAACAATAGAAGACACGGTGTAAGGGAGCCATGCCACAACAAACGCCCCCAATACTAGCAGCAGTGTCTTCATAGCTTTTGTTTCCATAGCTCTTTGGTAAGACGTATTAGAGCCCGAGCTCTGCACCGAATTCTTTTTAATGCTCTTGATATGTTGCCTGGCAACACAGAATATTCTGCAGTAGCAATACACCATGCAAACCACTGGAACAGCAAAGGGAAACAGAGCAAGGCCAAGAGCATACAACCTATTACCCAGTCCTCGTGCACCCCAGTTTGGACGACAAGTGGAGGTCTTGGAATCATACACGACCTCGCCCCAGCCCAACTGCGGTGAAACAGCCCAGAGGATAGAGTGGATCCAGCCCCCCAGCAGTAACAGCGCTGAACGACGAGTGGTAAGTGTGGTCTGGTATCTAGGAGGATAAGAAATACTTTGTTAATAAGAAATTAACTTGTATGGAATATGTCCGTTTATTTTCTTAATTTCCATTAATTTTTAGTTTATCACTCTGCAACTCCTCTGCCTGGGAATCAAAATCAGTTCTAATTCGTCTGTTGCTTGTTTTTTGAATTACGATTGCAATTAAAATCTGAATTTTTTTTTTGTTCTGTTGATATGATACCGTAAACTGCCGCTTATACCCCCCCCCCCCCCCCCCGCACCAGTTATTGTTTACCTGCAAACAAAGAAAAAAACCATCCGGTTATAAGCCTCTCGGGTATACGCCCCCCTCTCCCTCTAGCCTGTATTGAAATGAATTCGATTTTTATACTGTTTTGAAGCTTAAAAAAGCGAGTAAATTCAAAAAGTATTTGGATCAGCGCTGCTATGTAGCTTGTTTTGAAACGCGCTTTTTTTTAGTCTCGTGCCCTCCCAGATATAAGCTCCCCCGTTTATAACCCGTCCTAAGACTCCTTACGCAGTTTAAGCCGAGTGCTTATAATTGGAAGTTTACGTTTCGCTGCGAATTTTTTTTTATAGTCATTTCCTTATAGTCAGCTGCAAAATAAATCCACAACTCTCGACAGACTTTGCTTTAAACCAGATTGTCTTGTTGAACATCATTCTTTTCCTATCTTAGTTTTCATTTTTTTTCTTTAAACCGCATTTTCTAACTTTATCGTGCCTCAAACTTCGTGGAAAGTCATAGTAAAATATCCTCCTTTGTAAAAAGTCGTGAAAAGTGGGACATCTTGCAAAATACTGAGCGGCAAACAGTTAATACCATTTGGAAGTATTGCGAAGCTAGAAGCTAGCGGAAGCTAGGGACAATATTAATTTTCCGAGGAGTTTAAATACTGCTTGTATCCTTAAGCCCCTCTTTCCGTTTTCATTAATACCTTTATCTGCTTTGATCAAAAAGCCAAGAGTTACTGAAATTACTGAGACGGATTTAATTTGCACCAGGCTATCTGCTAACACTTAAAAACTCCCTTCCAAAGACCGTATCTATGGTCGAACGTGTAATATATTTCTAAAATAATGACACCTATTGGAAGGTTAATTTACATCTGAATTGGTAATTAAGTTGCAAAGACGATAGCAAAACCCTCGTTTTATCATTACCTTTGAAATGTTTCAAAGAAGTGATAACAAAACTTGAGTAAATAAGCCCGGTAACTTCTTCAGGATGAAGGAAATACAGGTGACAACAAATAAAAACATGAGATTGTCTTTTTTTTGCACGGATGTGATTAAGGCTAGTAACAACTTCCCTTTTTCGCTTGGGCGAATGTAGAAATGCCCTTTCTTTTTGCCTTTCTGGGTGTCTTTTTTTAGTCCTGGCTTACTGAAATTAGTCGGAAGCCTCATAAAAACTCGACAACACGCTTAAGATGAGATCCTTTTGTTGTAATTTTTTGTTGCAAAAGGTTCCCTATTAGAACGTTCCTGTGTCTCTGTGAGTATTTCTTGTTCTGTTTGTTCTTACACGCGCTACATGATCGTATGTGTAAACCAATCATTGGTATTTGATCGGAAGAATGGCTCTGGTTGGTCTCGCTATCTAGCTAGAGCACATCGAATCTGGAAGAAAGTCGGTTTTTCTGAAATTGAAATCAACCTTAAGGGTCGGTCAGTGACTTTATTAGAAAGTGTTCAAAAGTTAATAATGTACGTTAAATTTCAGTCTTGTTCAGTTCTCTTTTTTGTTGTACTTTTGTGATCTGAATCAAACTTATGCTTGTCGTTTCCACAACAAAATATAACAGAGTATTTTAACGACAATATGTCATAGAAACATTTTGTTCGATCCCACACAACTGCAGCCGATAAGCAGGCTAAAGAAATATTGCTTGCGTGTTGCACCTTTATATGGTTAAAAATATATGTATTGTGTTTAATTGCTTTTGAGTAGACTTAGTTTACAGTCATATAGCTTTAACTGTGTGTTTATTATATTTTTGCTTGGTTTGAATGAATTCGTTCCTTCGATGCTGCAACAACGATGGCGGAGGCCACGAAAACGTCATTTGGGTGACTTCGCGCTACCTCAAACTTTATCGCGCCTATTCCATCTAGTTTAAATCGTCAAATGCTGGCCAATTTTTTTCGAGTTGAATTCTAAAGGACTGTATCAAATTTTAGGAGAAGAAAAAGAAAGTTGTTGTCTTGTGTTCCCGCCCTCGACAAAACGGGACAACGGGCAATTTCACTGACGTTGTTGTAGTGCAACGAGGGCAAAGAAATGCACAAAAAAGCGCGATAAACGTGCAAAGTTGTTTTGCTAATACAAACCTATTGCTTTTTTGCTGTTCTCGTTGCCGTCGCCTTCGTCGTTGCTTAAGCTCCCAAATTAATTGGGTTTGGACAAGCTTACCTCAAAGGATCTGTTATCGCGAGAAACCGATCCACGCTTACCAAACACAGAGTCATGAGCGAGGCGTTCACACTCAGTGAAATAAAGGCCGCGTGCCACTTACACCAAGCGAAAGAAAGCTGCCAGTGACGGGCG
Source organism: Porites lutea (assembly GCF_958299795.1). NCBI lineage: Eukaryota > Metazoa > Cnidaria > Anthozoa > Scleractinia > Poritidae > Porites > Porites lutea. Next base: position 29,506,131 of record NC_133210.1, on the reverse strand, counting down.
ACTGAAGATGCGATGTAAAACGGAATGTAAAGGGCCCCAACGAGAAAATCGGCAACGGCTAGGCTGCTTATGAAGTAGTAGGTCGGCTTGTGTAGTTTGTAGTTGGAGATGATAATTCCTACGACGAAAGCGTTTCCAAAAACGCTGCCGACGCAAATAATAACAAGCACTGTAACTTGTGTAAAGATTTCGGCGTCACTTCTTGGCGAAAAGATGGTTGGCGGCGAAGTAGCGTTTAGCGTACATTCTTGTGTCGAGCTCATGTTGGCAGATATGCGCTCAAAATTTTTGCGTCTTGATTTGCGCCAGGTCAACGCCACAGAAGAGCTCAATTAACTCACTGCTTACCATCTGCCCGACACCACGAAGCTGAAAAGAAATTTTTAGTCAATATTTGCTCAGAATTAGCATTTCAGTTCGCCAGCCAACAAGCAAATTAAACAGCAATAGGCACGGTAAGTTTACTCACGAACAAATGTCCTGTCCTCTTAAAATATTACCCATCTATGAGTGAGTACGTTTGTAAAGACAAGTTTTTTTCCTATAAACAAACCTTGGGCAAACGCGGAGTATTTGAACACAAGAAGCCCACTTGAAATGGAAAATACACCTGTGTTGTTTTCTTCAAAAGGTGACTGACTTACTAAAGCGGTGACTGTATGTATAGTAAAAGATCAACGGTTTCAGTAGGAAAGACAAGAGATGTCTTTTTCTAATTAAAGGTTCTTTCGACTAAATAGCTTGACTCTAGCGGGTCCTTTATATCTCTAAATATCATTGATATGCCCTTGGTAAGATATCAGGTTTTGAATTTTACAATTAACACCGTCTACGGATCATCGTTAATATGAATGGATTTTATGTTAAGAAGTTTACTTTGACGATCATATCATTTGTTTTACTAATGTATCCGGCCATGAAAATGACTCCGAAGGGGCAAAATACATTTTCGATGTTAATTACTTTCAAGTGGAAGAACATTTTAAAAGCAAAAGGCTTCAGGTTTTCTTCAAGTGCCTCCATTTGTTGCGAAGTCGTGTAATTTGGGCTCCATCGAGTGTGCTAAAACGCAATGACAAACGTTAAGAATTTTCGCACGCAAGTGTTTCGAGAAAACATTGATCCCCTCCGATAAATGGATTTCAAGTGGCAGTATCTTAAAATCTCTTATAAAATTATCAGCCTTGGGAACTTTGGATCGTAAAGTTTGCATATTCCTATCCAAAATCAAGAGCTGATGGATTTCGCGCTTGCACTCAGTCCCATCCATCACCATCAGGTTTGCAAAAGGATTTTCGTGTAGGGAAATCCGTCCTCGAGATCTCGCGTTCGATTAGAAGTGTGAATTTGGATTTTGAAACTGAAACCCTTTCCAAGTTCCCAACTAAAGGCAGCCTTAAATTTTTTTTTTGAAATTTGTGAAAGAAGCACGGAACACACCCGTCCTAATAAAAGTTAGCAACTAAAAAAATATTCGATAAATTTTGCCATACCGTTTAATGCCGGAATTTTGGGCGTCAGACTTCGCAATAACTCGCTCTAAGTTAGATTATGGTTAGGCAAAACACCTAGCCTCCTTAGCGTCAAAAAAACCTCTCCGGCAATCAGAGTAGCAAAAAAATCGATTAAAGTAGCAACGTTGGAACAATAATTCTAACCCAAATTATATCTGTTCACCAAACCCCTCTACGTTGCGGTTGAAAAGTGAAATAGTTTCTCCCCCTTCCCCTCCCCTCCCCAAGAAAACAGCGAATTTCGCCGATGATGTAAAATTATCATTATCATGTGACACTTGATACTAAGAGCGAAAGCCTCGGGAGTGTACAATCGTATATATAAGGGTATAACGTCTGGAAAATAATTAACAATTATTCCTCTAGTGCGCGTTGGATATGAGATGATAGATGGCCAACGAGGCACCTAGCGCCGAGCTGGCCATAATCATCTCATATCCCACAAGAGTGAGTGTAATAATTGTTTTATTAAAAGCTTCCACAAAATATCGAGAATTTTTCCCGACTTTATGTTAAAAAACAATCGATTTTCAGCTTGTTTTTAATTTTGAGAAGACGCGTACATTTACCATATTTGGAGAGCATGGTATAATGGCTCATTTACCATGATGGCGAAGCCAATCAGAGCTCTAGAATTTCATTATCCAATGATTCAGTTTTTAATAATACGGACTCAGTATTACAAAATAATACGGTGTAGAGAAAAGCCGCTTTAAAATACACTACACCATAAATACAAGGCTTTAACGATTGTATATGTTGTGTATGGAGTGTCAGGCGACGTGGGGGCTGGGTACGAGAATGCTTTTCACCATTTCAACAACTTATTTTAATTGTTATTTTGTGACTCGAATGCTCACGGTCTTCAAAGGTCTTTAAATATCTCTAACACGATGGTAAAATGCACTAATTAGGTAGTTAAGAAAGTGAACGAGCTCCAGAAAAGACAGTTGTTTCATCCCGAAAAGGCAGTTGTTTCAACAAATGTCAAACGAATATTGAATCGAATTATTTTTTCCAAATGAATTTTGGAGACCCTTGAATGAAGCAATCTCACTAACGCTTTCCTGTGAATAATGCAATACTTTTTTTATAATATAGCGATGTTGTACCTGTGTTCGTTGATCGTTCTTGGTTTTGATGTCCTTAGGTCTATCACCGTTTAATCCAAAGGCAGTTGGTTATTGGTGTAGCTATTGATACCAGAAAGAAATTATTTCACGGAGGTGGTTGCGTGTCGGCCTGTCAACAATTTAACCATATGTTATTTGCTGAAAAGATGAGATATAAATAACAAAAGAAAACAGTGTCAAAATGGAAAGAGGCAAGACTATTTTGGATAAAAATCATGGGAAATATATTAAGTGAAACCAGGGCTCCTGGCACAATACACTAGAAATAAAAATAAACAATTTTTTTTTTAATTTGAAAACAATTAAACGCAGTTTTCAGGCCTGCACCGAAACGGGCCAGAAGGCTGTATAACTAATAAAGATCCATTGAAGTCATTTCATTTGATGACCTCTCGCGGTGACTGTTGTGTTGTTTTTAAGCACAAGAATGACATATTCGAAATTGCCTCGCCGCTGGGGAGGCGACAGGCACAGAATCTGAACTATCAGGAAGTTTGTACAGTGTGTATTTTTTAAAGCGACTATACTTATCTCGTATCCCATGGTCTTTGTTGAAGAAGATCGGTTTTCTTGATAGAACCAAAAAAACATTCTAGCTTAACTTGGAATGTTGATTCTACTTTTGTTTTGCAGAACTTCATTGCCTTCCTTAAAAATTATAGTCTTTGAATTGAAACACTGAATACTCTAATTAAAAATTCACTGCTATTTATAAGGTTGCCTCCTGCATGTTATTCAATAAAGTTTTCTCACTTAATTTTAGCGTCATTAAAACTACAGCAATAGGAGGAAACACATTTTTAGGTTTCTGTAGTTAACAACACCTTACGGATTTGCCCGCATCTGTAAGAAAGTTTAGTCAGCTCAATAAAAAGATATTCGAAGCGTTGTAGAATCAAAAAATTACTGCAGCCTTCAAAATTGCCTGTTTCTGGCGGTTCATATTAGTTAATTATCATCGCACCAATTTTTCATTGGAGATGTCAAAAAAAGTGCCTTTTAAATTCAAGGGATGAATGTTAATTTGATTCATAAAATTCTCTTTGATTATCTGCAAATTTTAAACCTATCTGCTTTTTTCGTTGCGGTTCTGTTCTAGTTTGATGTTCGTCTATACTAAACTCGGTGGGTTTTTAGAATTAGACTCAGCAAAAAGAAAAGAAGAGGTTTCGTTTGGTCGAGCATATCATGCTCTTCTCAAATGTGTCAAATTTAAAAAGAATGTTGCTTAATGACATGTTTCTTAGCGTACTTTCATCTGTCTTAGCATCTTGACAAACTCTTACCAATGTAAGTTCAAGATTAAATGCCTTTCCTGGCGTTTTGCATACCCTTGTTAAGATTTTGAAGCGCCACTTTGCGAAGATACAGACTTACATCTACTTTGGTCGATTTTTATCTCATGGCTTTCGAGTGTTGGTTACTTTTCACCTGTTACTTATTACACAACTAATTTTTCCGCTTGGCATATATGAGCATAACCCGTGCAAAGACTAATATTCCCAACTTCTAACCTCACCTTTGTCGGCAATATACTAGCACAGAAATGTGCAAACACAAGAAATTATTCAGATCCTATTCGAAGGTTAAAGTCAATGGAAATTCGCGCGGTCATTGACGCATTGTAGCCAATGCAAATACATCCTGAAACTAATTGTTGGGTGATGGCGTGAGAGAGCTTCAAGAAATTTTTCACTGAAGAGTCTTCAGTGTTACTTTTTATTGAAAATCTCCGAAATTAAACAAGCGAAGCTAAAATAATTTCCCTTAATTCTGGAGGATTAAGCAAGACATTTAGTACCCGTCTACTCCTCGAGCGACTATTCTGCTTTTTTCGTGCCCAGAAACCTACCGTGTGCATCCAATGATGATCTCGTGGCAACCACGACTCGGATAGACCGAATGAATGGATCGTGATCGTTTTTAGTTCATGATTTTTTCCTCTTCCGTCACAATTGTACGACGGTGGCGAGAGGGTATTTCCTTATAAGAGGCTAATGGGGATGAGCCGCTGGATTGGGTCAAACTTTCACGACTGGATGACTATAATGGGGTCCCGGAAGGCGCTCGAAAATACAAACGAAATGTGCTCATGCCCCCTGGGCATCCTATACTACTCCTTAAATCGAATTAATTCAATATGGCCGTCGTATCGGTAAAAAGGTCTATTCACACACTGGTTCGGTTGTGCCGGCGCGATTTCTGTGACGGAGCGAAGCTGCGCTGCGCCTGGCCTGCTCCAGACTCCGAGACAGTGGGGTCCGCGAAATTGAGAAAGCACGAACACGGAAAGAAAACGGAAGGAATTTTTTTCACATATCACGCACTCATATTTTCGCGTACTTTTCAGTAACGCGTCATCCCCACTATCTGAGAACCTGGAATAGGCTACGCTGTGCCGATCTCTAAAGTGGAGAGTCACAAAATATAGCCTTCCGTGGCACCACGAAAGGCTATTCAGTACAGTGTGAAAATAGCCTACACTAAAACGTAAAAGAATGGCCGGAAAAGATACAGGTGTATGTGGAAAAGTCGAACAATAACCTGCTCCCGGCTCCACCCTCCCCATACCGGATACTAAAGTTAAATTTTCAGTCATTAGATCTTTGAATCTCGCAGATCCCGCCAATAACAATGTGGAAAATAGTGTCAAGTCTTTCGTTAAACTGAAGAAGAAAATCGGGCTCCTTCACAGAAAAGAGACCTTATATCATAATAGAAATCATTATGTTCACCCAAGAAAACGTCATCAGAGGGGAAGGCTCTATAACAAGCCGCTGTTCGGGAGATGAGCTCACGATCCTCCCCCGAGAAAACCGAGAGAGCAGCGGAGATCGGGTCTACATAAATAAGGGGCACATTTCTCGAAACTGTTGTTGTTTATGAGTTCAAGATCGGGGTTTTAACAGTTTTTCAGATAATATAGATAATAACTAGCCTGCGTGGCAGGGGAGGGCCCTCCTTCCTCGCCCTTCTTGCCGTTGCCCGAAATCCCCTTCTCCTGTCCTTTCGATCCCCTGCCTGACGTTGGCTATCAACAAACCAAACTGGACTGTTTTGTTGCCTAGTTCCCGCGGAACTTTCGAGAAACGAGCGTTAAGTTTAACACATGCATACAATCTCCATGCCCAGATCAAATAGCTTTGATCCCCGGCTTTGATCGGACTAAGAAAAACGTGTCAGTTTCTGTCAACTGGTATTACGTTAACAAAGGTCATCAAAGTTGACAACCATGACATAAGGCCGTCGAATGGCGGTGAATTATTCACAATTTATTGCTGAATTTATTTGGTTTGACGGTTCAAAATAGTGTTATGACTTGCAATCAATTCATTTGCACTCCACCATTCGTTTGTAGGCCATATGAGCTGAAGCAGAGAGGGATAATTACACTTTGTGAGTACATCGTAGTATGCAGAGACCGCGGCCAAAAATGATTTACCTCAGGTAACAATATACTTAAGCGGTTGGGTTTTTCTTTCGTATCGTAGGAGTTGCAGGCTCAGTTTGATTTCATGTTAATTTTTATTTAACCTAGGTTAATTCTCAGTTTCCTTTGTCTATTAGGACTAGGAGACAAAGGAAATTGAATAGAATAGGACAGAATAATTCTTTATTTAAACACGGTAAAATTCATCAGGAGCATAAAAAATTTTAAATAAACGTAACTACCCTAAACAATATGCAAAACTATCTACAACTAACCTAACTAAGACCCTTTCTTTGCTGTCGCCGTTATAACTTGCTTGTCCCATGATAACTTGAGTCACGCTGGGAATCAGGTGTAGTCCGCTAGCAGGAGCGTTGCCTGACGACCCCGTGAACCTAGTTTTCAGTCATTTTGATTAACTAGTCTGACCGCGCTGCATGATGGGCTTTTAGCGTTCGTAGCCGGCGACTTTTTCGGTGTGACTTTCGCTTGTGTTTCGTAAAGTAAGAGGTCAAATGAGAGAACGATAACGCGAGAACGATAGTGGAGGGGCAAGAAGAATGAAGGAAGAGGTTATTCTCTTTACCATTTCCCTTGCCCCTCACACATCGTTTTTTCCTTTGACCTCTTTTTAGATCTATTTAGCTTTTGCGCGGCTGTAGCCTGCGTAGCAAGCGTTTCCGTGCGGTTTCCGAGCAAAGAACGAGGAACAACAGTCAAAGACCGCGTAAAAAATCAGAAATGGTGCTAAAAAAAGTGCAGCCAAAACCAAAAATCCCATTTCTCGGTCTTATTTTGCTCCGAAACCACACGGAAACGCTTGTTACGCAGGCTAGCGCGGCTTCGTCTCTTACTTTACGCCCGGGCTTAATTACGAACCACAATCGAAATCGAAAAGCACACCAAAAAACCGCGTACCTGCCCTGCGTCAATAAACCCAGGGGCGGATCCAGGATTTTTTTTAGGAGGGGGTGCACTCGTCTCTTGCTCTACTTCAACACCAATAAACTACATAGTCTTTTTTTTTATCTTGCAGAATACCAGTTGTATTAGAAAACCGCAGGTCATCTAAGGGGGGGGGGGGGGGTGGGCTGCGCCCCCCCTGCACCCTTCCCCTAGATCCGTCCCTGAAACCCACTAATCAACTAATGCTAAACAATTACTTGATGAGGGGTTTGTGATTTCCGGAAAAATCAAACACACCGTCGTACAGAACCGATTTGATTTGATATTTCTCTTGAAAATCATGCTTTGAGAAGACAGTGTGAGGTGGTTGAAACATCATAGGAAAAACTGTCTGAATGCAGAGGTCCACGAAACGCGTAAATATAACTGACTGGTTCCTGGAACATCATTTTTTTTTTCTTTTTGGTGCATATCCTTTCTTTGCACGAACACTGCTACAAGCTAAGGCAAGAGTCAGTGCAAGGCTTTAAGTGGTATCAACGAAAAAACAAACAAGCAACAACAACAACAACAACAGCAACCAAACGATGGCAGGGCGCGAAAGTTCACTAGAACCCATTCTCCTAGGGGAGTGGATAGGAACGCCTGTTCTTTATTGCATCTTTGGTTGTCCTCTATCACACTTGCGTTCTTTATTGTGGAATTTCTTTTAAAAATATCGCACAGATTGGACAGATTTACTTAGCACTGGATGCTGAGCTACATCTTCTCTTATTGCATTGGCTGTAAATGTCCCGATATGTCTCTTGGACAAATTATATTCCAAATTCTTCTAACCGATTTCTTGTATCCAAGTAGCAAGGTATCGCCTTCGAAAATCTTGCAGATGTCGCAGCAGAAAACTACTTGTACGGTATGGAGAAATACATTCTCTTTTTCATTTCTTCTTTACTATTACTCGTTTCCGTGGGAAGTAAAGCTAAACAAACATTACCGATTGTCGTACTTGATTTTCCACTGGATTTTAATCAACGCAACAAAGTCTACGACGAGTTTATCAAGGTGATACAATCTCCGTTTTATGCTGGAGCGGTGTTTGACATAGAACTCTCATTCCGAACCAAAAGTAAACGACGATTGTCTCTTGAAGTCACTTCAACTGGAGCACAAAGTAAAAAGTTTAGAGAATTCAAGTACGATGCTATCGTCGCTCATCGCACCGAAGTAACACAGAAAATAAAAGTTAAAATTCACCTGCGAGACTCGCTGGCGTATCTCGAGAACAAAATTATTGATGTGCAGCCAGACCTTTACACAGATGAAATTCAAGTTACTGTTTTGTTGCTTGATGATCTTCCTGGTGGATTAGATTCAAAGCCTGTATTAGCTGGAGACTTTCTACGACTGCCGTTAGTTCCGCCTTGGAGCAGGCCAAAAAAACCCGGATTCAGTTTTTTGTGGCCTTGGGAACAGTTATTGAAAATCAATCAGCCAAAGATTGAGAAGTGTCAGAATCTCAGAGGTGAGTTTGAAGCAATATATAGTCGACTCTTTTAAAATTGTTGCAGGGTTGGCCAAATAAAAATACCCCTACAACCATCCTTCTCTCTATGTGAGCCTGTGACATTGATGCATAGACTGAAAACATGCAGATCTCAGATTTATCTAATTTATCTGACCTGGTAGTAAATATATTTTGGTTCCTTTCCAGATATTGTTGACTTGATAACATTTCCTGTGGCTTTGACTGGTAAAGAAACTGGAGTGAAAAGGTAACTTTGACTTTTTTGGGAGCCCTGTTAGATTCATGACATTTTTTAAAAGAAAAAACAACATCAAGGACTGAAAGTTTCAAATACCAGCTTTCAGCAAGTATAAAATGTAATGTTTGTTATACCTGGACAGTAATACATATAATTGTGTTTATGGGATAGTTTTCTATCATGCCATACCAACCAAAAAAATAGAACAACATTGTCCCAACAATAAAATTGATCACATTTCTCCAGAAAAACTTCCCCCAACCAAGTGACCTAGACACAAATATGGAGCAGGACTAAAATGGGAATCCCCGAAAATTGAACATTGAGTTTTAGTCTAGCATCAGCTGTGCCCATGTGGGGTGTCCGTTACTGCCATATAAGGGCTATATAGGTATGTGCCGCTGTGAAGGGTATTGTTTTAAAGCGCTTTACTCTGGGATAGGGTACACAATCAGAGAGTTAGGGTCTAGAATAGGGTATCATTTTCCAGGAAACTGATCAATTGGTTGAAGATTTTAGTCTAGACTAGGGAAACCGGGAATTGCCACTCAAAAATATAAAAAAATCAAATTGGCTTTTTTTGGCTGGACTGTGCTAGTGAGCTCAGTCATTTCTGGAAAACAGCTACTCTAAGATAGGGGGGAGGGGGATTGGGAAGTATAATCTAGTATAGGGTAGCAAAATTCACTTGAACTAGCTCTGGCATAGGCTAAGGGTTCCAGGATCCCAGTAGCACATCCCCATCCAAAAATTCCTAAATTACCCCCCCCCCCCCCCCTTTCCCCTGGGCCCATACATCAAAAGAGGACTATCAACGTTTCGGTAGCAAGTCATCTCCAATAAAAAAATACAAAATGGCGGATAACATGGTAGTGTTTACAAGTGTCCATTTTTTAATGTCACATTCCAATAAAAGCTTAGATCCTTCTTGTGGGATTGGAGCTATATATTTAAGCCAGAAAAATTGTAATTATCATCACACTTTCCAAAAACCACTGTATCGTGTAGCTGACAGCCCAATCTACTCCCATTATAAGAGTCTTGTTGGGAAACAGGTGGTATGATTGGAATCAAGAATCCACTTTCAAATAGAGTATTGACTGTTAACTTCATTAGACAATTTTTATTTTTATTTTTTTAAATTTTAGTTCTAATTTTAAATGACCTGATTTTCTTAGGACATTGCCTTCCCTAGTGTGGCCAACAATGGAGTTAGCAGAGGAACACAGCCGGTCAAAACCACGGTAATGGTTTCTTCCTTGTTGCTGTCTGAAAGCATGAGATTGCAGTTGCTAGTCAGTTGTCACTTCTTTAATTAAACTAACTTTGAATAAATATTAGGACAGTACATGAATCAAATCTGCAGTAGGACCCTGATTCTTCTTGACAAAAATTATTTTTTCTAAGCTGCCTAAGATTCTCTGGAAACTTGACTCACCCCCAGTCAATCGACATCTCTTATTATTTGTAAGCTTTTCCTTAGGCGATGCCTGCTCCACCACTGAAGTTTTCCCCAAACTAGCACAAGTGAGCTTCCACACAGGCTGTTATTATTTTTGCTTTAACAACCTCCACACATGGTCTGCACTGGTAAAAGTGTTGTTAAAAACTCAGTTAGGCTTATCATACAAGTTGTAAGAAACATAATTTTTGAAGATTAGTGCAAGTACTGTGGTGTAAATAGTTTTTTTCTCTCTCCCCTTTTCTTCTTTGTAGTACTGTATTTTGATGTTGTTATCACAATTAATAATAATAATAATAATAATAATAATAATAATAATAATAATTATAACAATAACAAAATTTTAAAATGGGTCATGAAACAGTTAGAGGAGACTATAACCACATCTAGCTCTGATTGTTCAAATGTTGGATGGCGCTCTCCACCAGATGAATCGCTATAATATAGAGTAATAATAATATACAATATTTATGGAGCACTAATTCCCAATGGTCCAAAGAGGAGGAGGATAAGTATAACAAAAACAATTTGCACTATCCATTGGGTAGTGATTTATCCAGTGGCACTATTCACCATTCCAACAACTGGGGCCTGGTGCATAGAGGACAAAGGGAGGGTTCAAGTGGAAAGGAAAACGCTACATGTACTCTTCTGGGGGACGGGGGATGAGTCAGGCTGGAAACCATACATTGCACAGCATAACTTATCGGTTGAAGAAAAAACACTGAGTTAAACTTAGGAGTGGTAAAATATAAAGCAGAACTGAAACGAAATGTTAAAATTAAAAATAAAGATTGCCATTCGGTAGATTTCAAAATGTTTGGTTTGTCTCTTCAGGTTCACAATTTCTACTTGGATTTTTATGGTGGAACCTTGTTTTGATGGTCTTTGTGGAATTCTAAATCACAGAAGCACAGAGCTTTTAACACCTTTGCTGAGCATCACATCAACTGGTGAGTTAACGTACATTGTACAACTCTGTTTATTTGGTTGAAAGGGCTGTGTAATGGTGAGTTTTAGATTTTTGGGATAAAGCTACATGTAGCTAAAATTTGTTTCTGACTGCCATTATTTTTCGCTTTTAAACCCCAGGCTTATAGAACTTTGTAACGGAATTTAGGGGGGCTTATATATGGAGGGGCTTAGTTATATTGGGGGGGGGGGGGGGAGGGAGGGACCCATAACCAGACTTAGAAAGTGTTTCAAAACAAACTGCACAACAGTGCTGATCAATTTGTAAATTTACTGGCTTTTTTAAGCTTCAAAACATCATAGAAAATCGAATTCATTTCAATACAAGCTAGAGTGGGGCTATCTGGGTGGGTGGGTTTATAACGGGATGTATTTTTTGTTTACAGGTACAGTAGATGGGCCTATAACTGAGGGGCTTATAAGCTAAAGTTTCCAGTACTTACAGTCATCTTTTGTCTTGGCCTAGAGCTCTAAAGGGAAGATATCAAATGATTCTATTAAAGGGTAGCAGGGGAACAAGCTCTCCAGGGTGCTTTGGTGGCAGGGCAGGAAAAGGAAGGAGAGTTTGCAACTTCTTGTCTGGAATTTGAATATCTGCATTGAAAAAGTCGATGCAAAATACTGAAGGGTATAGATGACATTAGTAATGACGTCATTACCCTTGACACATATTTTTCAATATTTGTTTTCATTCATGCTCGTTTCCGCTTCGCGCTGATTGGCTGAAGTCTGACAGCTCAGTTGACAGAGAGCCACATGGGAATTTTGCATCAACTTTTTGGATGCAGATATTCAAATTCCAGGGGTGCAGTAGCAAGCTCTCCTTCCTTTTCCCTCCCCGCCACCAGAGTGCTCTTGACAGCTTGCTTGCAGGCTAATTAAAGGGATGGTGTCTGTATAGTTTTTTATGTAGATTTTATTTTCCCATAAGGCCTAGGACCTGGCGCCTCCATTTCATTCGAGGTCAACCTTGACTTAATACAGTGTAGGTGGCTTCACATAAGCAATGATTTTGTTACAAATAGTTAGGTTCTATCTAGGGTATCTAAGGGGTAGAAGCTTCCCCCCCAAAATTCCCAGCTTCCCCCCCCCACCCAAAAAAAATTGTTATTATTACAGTATATAAGTAAGTATATCGGAAAAATCATCCAGACGCGACGAGGTCAGTGCACACACTGTAATTTTTCTCAAAATTGGGTCTCAAAATACACCAGATTGCATCTCAACGCATCATGACTTATTTCAAAAAATTTCCGAGGGAACATGCCCCGGACCTCCCTAGGAAGCTCGTTGCCTTTGGCCATTCGGGACTTCTCCTTACAAACGATAAATCCTAGGTAGAACTCTGCCAATGAGTCAAAGTTAAAAAACAACGAGTCCTACATTGAAAATGATTGGGCCTTTATGTAACCAGACAGGGAATCTAAAGTCAGACTCTAAAACTCTTTAGCACAGTTTACTGAAATTAAAATACAGTCATTCTATATCAAGCACAAAAAAGTCTTGAATAAATATGCATCGTTGAACAACAGCTACGATAACAGCCACAGAAATCACATGAACAGGATATTCTACGAAAACATCTTCAGATCGATCGATCGATCGATCGATCTTTGCGTTCTACGGGACGCATGCCATGAATTATTTCGCGTCTTTGGGGATTTTTATGCGTCAGGGAAGCAGGACGCAGAGGTAACAAAATCACTGCTTGAGACCCTTCAGAACTCTGGTTGAATTAAATGCGGTTTAAGTGTACATTAGTGTTCACTGTGTCTCCGCCTTATAATTCTAGGCGCGCTAAATGAAGATAAACTCTACTTATCTTACGAGCAAACATTTTACGGTATATTATTCGATGACTGAGGTTCAACAGCATTCTGATTATGTAAAGAAAATTTTAACTGAAGTGATTTTAAAATGGTTCCAACTACGCTAAAAGAACAGACAGACACTGTTACTAGTAAAGAATACCAGTTGTCGAATCGTTGAAATATGAAACAGTACAGCAAGATCATAGTGATGTTTTCAAACACCGTAAGAATAGTAGAAAGTAGTTCTAATATTTTAGTAGGTTTCGTGGTGTTTCCTGTTCCACTCATTTCGTCGTCAAACTTCCAACTAAAAGTTTTGTAACCCAGCCAGTCCAAGACGAACTGCCAAAGCCATTCGAATGCTATTATAGAAAACTCGTCACTTTGTGAATTGCCTCTTCCGCATCGCCAGACATGGTGTAAAATTTTCACCACAAAAAAATGAGCGACCAAACCAACTATAGTCCACCACTTAAATGCTACCACAAAGTAAGTAACTGCAAACATTCGCGAACTCAGTAAAAATAAGCGTGCTATGAAGATTGAAATCTCAGTTTTGGTAGATGCTGTATGCGTGTCGTCTTCCTCCATAACGTGGAAAGTCCAAAGTACAAAGAGAAACGAAATCACTAAGGAAGTAATTTGAATGTTGCTCATTGACTTGTTTTGAACGCTCATGACGTAAAGCTGGATTATAAATTGAGGAGCCGACCCACAGTTTGCAGCAAAGAAAGCACATATGTTAGCAAATGTCACAATGTTGTGTTCGTGAGTCCCTTCTGTAATTGCTTCGTCGTGCCATATTTTCTTCCATACACAGACGAATACAGCCTCTAAGGTTAAGAATGCGGCGGCGAACGGATGACAGCCGAAGAGACATAAGGCACTGTATATGCATGTTATATCTCTCCATCTAGTTCCATGAAAGATAATGTAGGCAACCGTGAACAGAAAACAAGGAAAGATTAAGAAAGTCAAACTCATGTAAAACCAGTTCTTTGTTCCATCGTCGTAATATTGAAGCAGTGTAAGAAGGTTTGTAACGGACTCAGCGAAACTCAAACAGCTGAGTAGAAACAAGATCAAAATGTCTTTTGTGGTTATTTCTTCCCTCATGTTGAGCCCTGACTTTTGTCTTTGTTAAGCCGGTAGCACGCGTTAGTTTGGTCGGAAATGTGCGCGGTGATTTTGTGACTGTAAAACAGGAAGCCTAGCCTTTCTGTCGATAGCGATTTTTTTAGGTCACCGAGTCAACTGATAATCCTGATCCTCTTTTCGTACAGAATTAAAAACTTTGGGGCTTGTTGACAAATTGCTATGGTGTAAGGATTCACCGACATAAGACATCTTCAACAGTGCTTTCAGGTGTTTCTACTTGTTTGTTGGTGTTTTAAAAAATAAAATGTGGTTGTTTTAATTGTTTCCATTTTAGTAACCTGTTAGAGAGGGGACGGAGTACGAACTTGACATGACAAGGGTTAAGTAGCATTGATCTTATCTTCAACAAATTCTGTTTGCAAAAGAAGATCACATGCAGATTAACTAGTAAAACTTTAGATGGGAGAAATGTAAAATCTTTGTTACGTATCAAAAACTAAGATTGTTTGTCAAAGCCGTCTTAGGCCATTTTCGTTTCTTGTTCACCCTTTGATCGTTGTTAAGTCCGTGATTTTGTCATTTCGAGAAGAGGCCATTGTCAGTCGCGTATATCTTTTTGTGCATGAATTCGGCCATGTTTTCAGTCCATTAGGACGTTCTTTCTTGCTGTTGTTATTTTTCCTCTGCATAATAATTTGTGCCATTTAACAATGACGGCTGCATTTGGAAAAAATAATATGAGATTTTTACAGTGCGGACACTGAAACCGGGACAGTTGGAAGAAGATTGTCCAATCACGACGGTTTCGGGAAAAAAAATAAGGATTCTCAAGTTTTTTTTTTCTGCAAATGGACCAATATCTTTTTTTATAATTGTTTCCAGAGAGGTCTGGTAAGTTTAAACGGTTTTTTAAAATAGATTTCGACGGTTGCATAGTTAAATCTTGAATTTTATTGGCCCGTTTGAAAGAATCTTTTGTTTTCAGAAATCGTTATGATTGGACAATTGGACAATCTTCTTTCAAGTGTCCCGGTTTGGGTGTTCGCATTATGAAATATCTTTAAAGTAAGGCTTAACCTTATATGAGGTAAAATTCCCATCTGTGAACTTGTATGAGCCTCGGTGCGCCCAGTTGTGTTTTCTGGTCTTTTCTACGGTCTCAAAACGTTCTCTCGCCTGCGTTTTCACGCTTCTTACGAGGCACCCGCTTACATGCACCATGTTTGATATACAATAAAAACCCGCGTGTAAGAACCTAGTGGTTGAAGAACCTGTTAACAGAAATTTGCCATTTTAATGACCCAAAAAATAAGAACCCGTTTAGCTAAGCAAAAAGAATCAAGCAGGCTCTTCTATGCGGGTTATAGTTAAACTGTGATAAACATTTTAACCACAGAGCTTGACTTCGAGATGGCAAATTAACATTACAAGAAAATCACTGATAGATAACATTGCATATATACATTCTGTTATCAGTATTCTTAGATTTACCATGATACACCTGTGAATAAATACTCATATTTAAGGACCAAGTTTTCCGCTGGTGATCAACAACTACACCTCCTTCATAAAAAGAACCTACTTAGCCTAAATTGCAAATGACTACCCAAAAATATAGAAACCTATTTTTCCAGACTTAAAAGCATGCATGTTCCTACTCATTGGTTTTGAAATGTATTACAGGCGTTCTTCATATACAAGTACAGTACAGCGCAGAAGTTGGACACGCCTTTGTTATTAACAGTCGACTTCCTCTCAAGAAATGGGTACAGATTGTGATCTCCGTGGATGATACCACTGTGTACGTGACAACGAGGCAGTTTAATGGTCACGTGCTAGAAAGGGAGGCAAATGCTGTCCACACAGAGTAAGTCTGAACTTTATTAGTTCTACTAGTGATTGGTCATTGTTGGGGAGTAAGGATGGCGAAGTTTTCAGAGCAGTCGCCTTCCACAAACGTGGCGCGGTTTCAAATCTCGGTGTCGACTCCATTTGTCGGTTTGTTGTTGTTTCTCTTCCTTGCTCCCAGTGGTTTTTCACCGGCATTCCGGTTTTCTCCTCTCCTCAAAACCAACACTTCCAACTTCCGATTCGACCCTGAACGCACGTAGGAGGTAGGGGTACTCCCCTATGTTGGCTATATAACTATGTAAATAATACCAATGTCAGCACTGAAGCACACGTACCAGCTCCGTGGTAAGATCAGTACCTTACGCATACGCACAAACAGAATACCCGGGCAGTGGCAGCCTTGGGCAGCTGTTTCGACCTCATTAAGACTCGTCAGCATGGCCTTACCCCAGGCGAGAGCGCTCACTTGCGATCATCGACCCCGCCCTTTACTATGTGCCGCCCCATAGGGTATCGTTTCTTTGTGCCGTTTTGGTGAGAAAGCGGGACCAGAGGGGTGTAGAAATTGGCGTGTTTTGGTCCGAAACAGGGTCAGGATTTGGAATCCCTCGGATTTTTTAATCGCTAACAGTACCACCCGGGTACTTAAGGCACACAACATTTTCGTTTCCTCCTTTTAAAATGAGTGTTTTATGGTGCCCCAAATATTTTAATTCATTCTTGACAATCTCTGCAGTTTCCCAAAAGGATCATTTACGTACCATGACACTGAAGGATTCTGGGTGCTTGGTGGTACCGAGGGTTCACAGACATTCAAAGGAATCATTGGACATACTCGTATCTACAGACGACACTTGTTATTTGCAGACCAGGTAAAAGAAAGTGCTGTGCATCTGAATTTGTTAACATTATTATTTTTTTTAATCATTTTTCATTTGCAAGTTGCTTAAATTTCCTGCATAACTGCCTTACCTATGGGAGATTTACAAAAAATGAATAAAAAATACATTCTTTTCGTTGATGGGAACATGTGAACCCATACTCAAACTTTCCGTGGCGTCAGCGAGTCAAAAAGCACAAAGAAATAATAGGCGCAAGAAAAATCGGGCGCAGGCGAGGGAAAAACGCGAGTGTCCCCCTCGCGCACACCTGTTTTCTCTTGCTCTCCTTATTTCCTAACCCTTTCTAAGCAGGCAACGTTAACAGAGCATCGCATCGATAAGGGGGAAGTCACAGGTTAGAATCGTTGGAGCCCTGGGCTGAGTTTTCTTGGGTTGTCATGGCACCCTGTTAAGAAGTTGCGTTGGTCAGCCTTTGAACAACTGCTCTCTTTACTTGTTGCAGTTGTGACTGTATTTTGAGCCGTCTT
Organism: Porites lutea; assembly: GCF_958299795.1. NCBI lineage: Eukaryota > Metazoa > Cnidaria > Anthozoa > Scleractinia > Poritidae > Porites > Porites lutea. The sequence goes on along the minus strand of NC_133210.1, from coordinate 29,488,822 downwards.
TTCGCAGTTCCTAACTTGTTCCGGTGATCATTTCGTCATTGTAAAATCGATTTCCTTTGTTTTTAGGTCTTCTCGCCTCCTAAAGATCACTTGATGTTCAGCATGGGTAAATAAATTATCTTTTTTCATTTTTTTACTTTGCATGCGGTATTGAGTCGATTTTTTTTGTTGTTGGTGTAGTGTGACAATTTTTCTAAGGAAACGCTTTCTGTTTTATCTAGAGTCGATTGCAAGAAATCAGAAGAAAATTATGAATTATGGTGATTCGATTTATTCCGTCGTATTTTTCCTTGTTTAAACGCAGAGCGCAGGGCCTTTTCATGTATTTAACTTGTGAACTTGTAAAAAGGTTGAAATAAGCTTCAACCTGATTACTGTAATACATGAATTCACAGGGCACTTTTGTTTACTCATTTAATTGACAGCTCTGGATGATCACTCAATAAGTTGCAGTGAAAAGATTGTTAACCTGCACGAGGCTACACTGGAGAAAATAGAGAAAGAGTTAGAGGAGAGAGGTATGGCTGTGTAGAATAACAGAGCTAATAACGTGTACAGTGTCTGCGATGACTGATAACCAATTTAAGGTTTCTCATCCCAAAACGTTGAAGGGAAATTCTACCCATACCCTTCCTCCCCCTCCCCTCCCCTCTCCCACAACTGGGATCTATTTGTTTCTTCGTTTACTTATTTCCTTAATTTTTATGGGTTATCCTGTCAGACTCCTCTGTTTTATGTTTTTTGTGGACCTGACGGTGCACAACGTTCAACAGCATTCCTAGCATTTTGATATTTTTTACCAATAAACACGTCCCATTAATTTATTCCGTCACAATTTTTCAACAGAAAACAAAGGATTGTACACCTTCAGGGAGCTTCTAACATAAACAGCAGCACTGTTGTTTTTATATTTGATGTTTGTTGTCTTTCATAACCAGTCTCCTCTAATAACTATGATTTTTTTAGATCACTGCGTTAACAAGCGCAAATCCCTTAAGGATCTCATCTCTACCCCTGAAGGTATTGACCTTCAGTCTGATGTACCATTATCAGGGGAGTCCCCTGAGGTTGATGTTATTGCACAAGACGCCATAATCTCTGACCCTAATCATTTGATGTCTGTGGCGGCTTCTTTGTATCAAGAGGCCAGTGAAAAACTGGTAGGTTAATTTTATTCAGTTGGTTAAGTGCTATTTTAGGCCATCGTAAAAGAAGGAAAAAAAAGTTTGACAACTTAAAGGTTGTGTATTAGAGGCGAATTGTAACTTTTCTTTTCTCCTCCTGTGATCTTCACATTCGTCTGTTTACCTTTTTACTTTTTTTGTGAGTGCAGGACTAAGCTGAACTCATTCCCAGGTTTACTAGACTAGGAAAAAGGGAGAGATGCTTCACCTCCGACACCATACCAGACGTAAAAGGCTCGCACGCTTTTCCACGCACGAATTCCACTTTCGGCGCCACATTCCTCGCCAGATTCCTCGCGAAAAGCGAGTTAGATGGAACAAGGTCAAACTAACTCTTCGGAATCCAATTCGTATTGGCAGTTAATTCATTCGTATCGTAGGATGTCCTAGAACTGTAGTTAGCTAATAGCTTTTTTGTGGTTCTTGATCATATATATAACTCTACTTATGTGCCATTATTACATCACTCAACTGCTCTTTTCCCCTTGCGCTTGAAATAAGAAAAGTTTGTCTCATTATGTGACAGCAGCCCTTAGTTTTCCATATTTTCTGTATTTAAGTCCAACAGCTTAAGACAGGCGAGTGTAGCAGTGGGAATCGTCCGAGTCTCCAGCTGTATGGGACACCTCAAGTCACATTACATGGCAGGGATTATGAATATGATCGGTTTAGGGGTTCCACAAGACTTGATCCAGGTATTTTAGTCTGTTAAATTGTTCACCCTCGTGTTTTTCCGTAAAGAAGACTACTTTTTGTAAAAGAGAAAAGTAAAGACTACTGGGGAGTATCAGTCGTTCGCAGGATTCTGTCCGCAGACCCGAAAGCTAAAGCATTACCACGGGAAAGTACTGCTCAGTAGCTTTCATTTGAATAGTCACACTTTTGGATTTCATCCACAGACTCAGAAGTTAGAGTCAACTTGTACAGAATAGTAAACAGCACCACAGGAAAGTACTGCTCAGTAGCTTTCATGTGAATGGTCACACCGAAGCATTTCATTTATACAAACTAAAGCTAGACTATTTATTAGAAGCCCATGGCTTCTTGTGAGTTTTAATGCTCGGTCTTCATAAAATCGTGTTTCACTTTTTCGCTGTGTTGTTAACAGGGCCGCTCGTAATGTTTTTGCAGGGCTGGAAATATTTATTGTTAGGAGCAGCCAATGATAGTCCTTTATGTCAGATGGCGTTAGCGTACCGACATCTCATAGGATCCGATGGGCTTCACCAGGATTGTGATGTGGCTATTGGTAGGACACTACTATTTTTAGCATTCAGATGTTCGTTGACATCTTTTCTGACACCATTTTTCCAATGAAAACTGTTTAACAGATAGTTGAAATGACGAAATGCCTCTAGTTTGCAAAAAAGGTCGTATTTTTGCGTCGTTCTAAAATGCAAAAGTTCCGCCCGAAAGGTCTGGATCGAAGGTAAAAAAGGAGTTAGGTTGAGGAGAGAGCAGCGCCTTGTGAGGCTAATGCGAGAGTTTTACGCCAGGCTTTGTGCCTTTTAAAAAGCTATTCCGGACAGGTGGACTGCTAGTCGTGCGCGAATGTTAATTTAGGACATGTTTAAAAGCTTTGAAACTGTACAACTGAACCAAGTTTTCTGTCCATGATTGTAGTTTCTAAGTTAGACTCAAGGACGAGAGAAAATAAAGCTTCTACCTCTTCGCCTCCCCTCCCCCCCCCCCCCCCCCCCCACGAAAAAAGAAAAAGGATAATAAATAGCAACGGGCGCGATTTAATAACTGGGACCCTGGAACAAGTAAAATTATGAATCCTAACAAAGCAATTTCATTTATTATAGGGTATTATAAAGCAGCCGCCTTAACAACAGACAAGATGCTGCAAGAACATCAAGAAGTAAATGTGAGTTCTAAGCTAAGAGACATTTCCCTTTCACGTATCAATTTACAGTCCAAAGAGTTCCACGATAAGGATAGTTTCTCTCTATAGCGAAGCAATAATACCCCACGCCAATTGACTGCTCAGATATTGGATATTTCGTGGTTCTATACAATTACCAAACGCCGTGAAGTGATACATCACACACGTTAACGAGTATCTCATCTGTTTTCCAAACACTGAGAAGTGATATATCAAACACGTTAACGAGTGTTTTATTTGTTTTCAAACACCGAGAAGTGAATCACGTTAAGGAGTGTTTCATGTGATAGCCAAACATCCGGAGGTGGATTAAAAAACGATACCCCGCCGAGTTCTTCTGGACCAAATTTGAGGGTTTTTTTGGGTTGTCAGATAAAACACAGTGTGGAGGGTTTGATGAAGCTTCTCAAAAGGTCAATAATTCGCATTGATATTTACTGGTAAAGTCTCCAAAAGGTATCACTCAATCCGCGAGCAAATCGAGTTTGTCATGAGTAAGAGCCCACAAAAGACAGAGAGCTTCCATTGTACACACACAGCAGGCCATTTAAGTAATTTTCTCTTTTCTTTTTTCCATCATCTTGTAATAAATTGTAATGTGTACACCCAGGAGTCGAGTAATCGGCTCCTAGTATACCCTAATAATGTGTATACCCCAGTAACGTTCGGTAATAGCGCAAAAAATAAATCTGAATCTGAGGCAGACAGAGTTTTGCTTCATCATCTCTACACATTGCGTTGAGTCATCATCAAAAATATTGAAGAATAACTTGATAGTTTAGGAAGCCGCATGCTTTATTTTCAGACTCACTCGGAAGCAGTGCGTTTGGATGATTATGACGAACTGGCCAAACACAAAGGGAACGAGTCAGATGTGTTCCAATGGCTTACACATCAAGCATGGCATGGATTGTCTGATGCTCAAGTAGGTGATCGGCAGATTACAGTCAAGCCAGGTCAAGCGTACTCCCATAGATTCCATTAATGAATCGATCATTTGAAAAAATGAATCCGTTAGTCGTTGCTGCAAACATATCAAATTCACATCTGCATTCCTGCACGCGTAATGAGTAGTGAATATCTTACGATAACTTCTCTGTATTCGGTCATGTTGAAAAATCTTTGGTTGGAGCAAACTGCTTTAAAGACATTTACATCAAATTCAAGACTGCTGGGCTGTTGGATATTCCATAACTACCTCAATGCGCATACAGGAATGTAGAGATGAATCTAAAATCTACAACTACCAGCGGATTCAACTTTTGAATAAGAAATTCAGTAATGGCATCTTGGGCGGTGCGCTTGACCTGGCTTAACTGAAAGCACTTAGGGCCTGTTTACGTGGAGGTGGGGGACCCCGGGTAGGTGAGGCATCCCGCTTAAGTGGGGTAACCCACCTGTCCATATAATCTCCTATTTAAATTTCATCACGTTTACATGATAAGTGGGGTATAATCTCTCGTATTTTCACTCCACCTATTATGTAAACGTGATGAAATTTAAATAAGAGATTATATAGACAGGCGGGTTACCTCACCTAAATGGAGCCCTCCACCTGTATTTAAACAGGCCCTTAAGCAGCGACTCAAAACTTGTTTTCTCCCGATCGGTACGATCACTGGATGAAAAATTTGTCGTGATTGAAACGATCCCCGGCTGCGATATGCTGAGTATCAGTCAGTTTTAGGAAAAGAAGAAGAGAGAAAGGAGGAAGGAGAGAGCGAGCAGAGAAACCCCTCCTGTCCCTCCCCCTTTGTTTTGTAGCATCTCCTAACGAATCCCTGATATTCAGGCTGAGCCCGCAAATACAGCCCCCTCTCAATGGTTCCAGCCAAACGGCCGAGCCGCAAGGAACGGTGAAAGGCGGCTGTCTTCGCAGACTAAAACGATCGTTTCCTTATCACAACCAGAAACCAGCCTTATTACAGAACAGGAGTCCGTGTTAGAGATTGTTTTCAGAGGAATTCCAGCGATCATTCAAGGATTGTTTCAGCTCACCTTCTAGGAAGAACTCATTGACCTTTTACGAAGGAAATCTGGGCTGGGCAAGAGCAAGGACATCGAACCAGCCGTAACCACTGAGTTCTTAAAAGAGGTCCAGTTGGCCCAGTTGGCTTGATAGCCCAGATGCTAAGAGTGCTGCAGTCGTGTCGCAGCGTCACAGAAAAGAATCCCGTTCTTTTTTTTCTTTCTTCCTTTTTCCTTTTTCCAGGCCACAACTGCTCAAGTTGTGTACACAATTACGACAATGCGTCTTTGCTCTGTTAAAATCACACGGTAATGGAAGGGAGCAGGCACAGAATGTAGGACAAACGTTTTTAAAACACAATAAGTCCTTTTTAGAGCGTTTGTACAGCATCTAATACTGATTACGTTACTCTCGTGTTATGTTTTCTTCTTTAGAGTCTACTTGCAGAGATGTACTATTACGGTAAGCGCGGCTTGCAGCGAGATTTGAACAGGGCGGTGAAATACTATCAGATGGGGGCAGACAAGGGAGACCCAGAGGGACTTTATAATCTTGGGATTTCCATGTTAAAGGTAAGAAACAAGGGTGACATGCGCATGGCAAATATGGCAGGATGCAGTCGCGCGCACGATGTTACTTTGGAGGAATTTTTCCACCTTACGAAGTTTGTTAATGAAGTGTGCATGGCAAATTCGTGAGTTTGTATGGCAGAATATAGTCGCTCACTTACCAAAACTACCATACCAGACCAGTGATTTGTAATACTACTTCGACTATTAATCAGAACTGTCCAGTCAAATCATTCTATGCCTAAGGAGCGTGAACGAAACGTTGTGGGTTTTTATTTTGAGAAGGACTCTTACGGTTGGGCAGTTCGGACTCTTAGTAAGCATCCTTAAAGGAGCTGTGTCACGAAATTCAGCCAAATTATGAAATTACAACATGCCCGTTAAATTAAGAGAAACATAAAAATAATCGCTTAAAACTTTAAAGGAAGGTTAAAATACGGATGGCCAAACTTGAAGAAGATTGAAACGGATTGAAACTAGGGTTTTTGAAAACTGTTCAGCCTAACAGTTTTTTAAAGTTGATCCCTGCTGCTTGCAGCTTCAAAAATAATGCTCAAGAGACATATTTGTTTGTCTCAGATCTCTGATTTTGTCATTCACCTTAAATTTCTTTGCTTACTTTAAGTTCCATAGCGATTAAGGGCGAGTAATTGGCAAACTTAAACAAAATGAGAAAGTGAAGGCCTTGTACACCTAACCCGATTTTAAATTGTATATTTGATCTCGTTAGTAATAATAAAAATCCTGGAACAACAAAAAGTATGCCCTATCTATAGTGGGTTAATACAAAAACAAGCTCTTTGCTTAGGAAATTTAAAGTTCTAATTATGTCCCTGCCACGAATTTTGATCCGATACCAATGGAAGGCCCAATATCAACTTTAAAGGGAGGAAACATTTCTAACAAAATTTTCTTTTTCTGAAACAGGGTCATGGAGTTCAGCAAAACGAAACGGAAGCTATCAATCTATTCAAACTCTCTGCAGAGCAGGTACGCTTCTGTGTAATTCGCTCAGTAAATTAATTCCATGAGAAAGTCCGTAGCGTAAGGGAATGTATGAGAGATGGGTTAAATTTAAGAAAAATTCTGGATACAAGCGTTCAATGTTGTTTGTGGGGTAGGGGCGGGGTTGCGCATGTGTGACTTAAAAAATATCACGCAAATTAATGCAACTTTACGCCAAGACGTTTGTCCATGATTGTAGATCTGAAGAAACCTAACGTTTCTGCCCTTTACTACCGGGGGGAGTTTTGATTTAGTGGCACTGGATTGTTCATATAACATAAACACCTGTCTGATTTAATAAGTCGCAAAAATTTCCACTCTTGTATTCGCAGGATCATTTCGTCCTTTTGTTTTTCTTACTTGTAGGATTTTCCACCCGCCCTTAACGCTTTGGGTTTTTATGAAGTCAACATGCGCCATAACTTTAGTGGAGGCGCCATTTACTTCAAAAGAGCCGCTGACAAGGGCGACCGAGACGGCCTTAGTAACCTGGCCGTTTCCTACGATAACGGTTGGGTGGCTGGACACCCCCCTGACAAGGTATTCATATTGACTCGCATTGTACTAAGGGGGAGCGGGGGGCATGAGTGCTACAGTGGTAGAAAGACTCTCCACCGATCAATAATATACACTTAATGTCAGATCCCGAAGGAAACAGTTAGTTTTGTTTTCCCGAGAGTCCTGATGTTCGTCTAACATCAGGACTCGAGGGAAAACAAAACTAACTGGCTTTCCGAGGGACCTGACATTAAGTGTTTTGTTATATTTTTAGACTTTCACTTCAACAGCAACAAGAGAATAACCGGGGCGAACCAAAACAGTCGACTAGGTACTTATAGCAACACAAATTTAATTCTCAAAACCACTGAATGAACTGGATTTACAAAGTACCTTCCTTACATTATCTGCATCATTTTTTCCTCCACTAGCTGCTGTTTTTCTTCTGGAAACTTCTTGGATAACTTTAAAAATCGTTGCTTTTTAGCTTGAGGCTTCGTGTTTGTGTTGTTGTGTTCATTCACGAAAAAGAAAACTGGCAGGACCTGGCAGTATTTTTCCCGCCTTTTGTCACGCCACTTTCCACCATGCTTTGATCACGTGCTGCAATGTAGCCTGAGCGGGGTACATTGCTTAATGTATCACGATCGAGATGCATTTGATCTTAGTCAAGGCCACGTGACCAAGAATCAACCAATGGCAGTCCCTGTTTAGTTTATTGAAAGTCTAGGAATATAACAATGCCCAGTTGTTTTTGACCACATCACAAATAATATTGTTTTTACAGAAGCTCGTAACCTATAGCGAACAACTGCCATACCAGGGCTCTGTAACATCGTGCTGGGCACTATTACGCTAACGTTTTTGTTATAAAGAATGTGGCCGTCTTAGTTAAAATGCGGGGCGCTCGAGTTGTAAAGGAGAGATAAGGAAGATAAGAGTTAAAATATTCCACGATGTTCGCTCTTCTCCATTCAATCGTCCAGTAAAAGTTTCGCATAGATTTTTCCTTTTGGGAACAGAAACCCCGCTGGACTTTGGTGTTGTGTAACAGTAATGCTGTTTTTTATTTCGTTTCTTCTTTTATTTACAGAAAGAAGCGTTTAAATACTGGTTTGAGGCTGCAACCAAGGGCCATCCTGGCTCATGTCTTACTGTGGGGGAAGGCGTCAGTAGTGGTCAGTACGTGGAAAAGAACTGCCCCTTAGGGGTGGTGTAAGTATCAATGATGTACTGATTTCTTCCTTACCTTATTTAGAGTGGTTTTCGTTTGAGTGTCGTAAAACCAAAACCAAAGTGATTACTCTGGCCAATGCATGAGGGCGCGTCACAATTGGCTTTGGTTTTACTTCTGATTGGATGAAAAGGTGGCGCGAATCTTTTAAGCCAATCGCATCGTGTAGAAAGTGCAAAACCAATTACTTTTCGACACTCAAATGAAAACCGCTCTAAAGCCTTTTTGTAACCTTTTTCCTGTTTCTGTATACAGATACCTTCGTTTTGTCGCAGAACAGAATCCCGAAGTAGGATGGTTGATGCGTAAGGGCTTAGAAGCGTACTACACCGGAAATATGTAAGAGAAGACGAGGCTGATTTGTCTTTAATTTTTTTGTTTTCCTTAAAAAAAAAAACCAAAGATCAAAAGTTAGAACAAAACGTTTTCTCGTGTAGCCGTAAGTTTGAAAAGCTGGGCCCTAATTTACGGAGGCATCCTAAGTTAAGATACCCATAAGTATTGTTTCTTTACAATGTGCTACTTTATGTGGAGACGAACCCATGGTTAATAGGGTTTCCCTTTTTTATGTGGGAATAAAACATCGTTTTCACATGGAAGACCTCCTACGTACCCTTGTTTTTAAAAAGAAGCTTGGTATAGACTGATGTAGTCTCCTGTTTTTCGGTAAGACCGTAGGGATCGAGCCCTGAGCGCTGCAGGCAAATGTAACGCTCCTGGCCTGGGGACCATTTTACGAAAAATAGAAGACCTTGAACAGTCTAGGCTTATCTGCCCTATTTATAATTAACAGTTAATGAATGAGGCTGAGTATCTTATGAAGAACTATGGAGATTAAGGAGGGTGTTATCCGTCGAGGCCGTAGGCCGAGGCGGATAACACCCTCCGAGATCGCCATAATTCTTCATATGATACGAAAGCCGAATTCAATGACTGATTTATTATTCATTTCAAAATAATTCCTAGATTAAAAACATAGCTAAAACATGCTTACCTCCATCGATCCATCGATATTCAGTTCATCTTCGATAGAGTACGTTTACGTTTGTCCAGCTCCGCAAATATTCTCCAAATAGCAAATGTCGCCCTTCGAGTTGTCTTCTTGTTGTTCTTACCATGTTTTTAGCCATTTTTTCGCCTAGTTCTTACTCTTGAAACGAGTGAAATGTCCGCCATTTTTTCAAGTTCACAACCAAGACAACTCAACCCCGTCCCCAGGTCTTCTCGGATAACGGTGCCTTAACCTGCGAAAACGCTGCATTTTTGACGTCATTTCCTCGTTAAACTCAAATTTCTTCCAAATCGGTCATCAGTAACTGGTTATGGTGAATTAAACTTGTGCTTTTAGCCAATCAGAATCGGGAAAATATTTTGAATGAATAATAATCGTTGTTATCCTTTCGTTTTAGGTATAAATCGTTTGTTGATTTTCTATTCGCTGCCGAGGTCGGAATGGAAGTTCCCCTGTACAATACAGCCATGTTATGCGAAGAAAACCAGGTTAGATTAGACTAAATTATTCAGTGTTGATTGAAATCTAAAGTCAAGGGAGACACTTGCAGATACTTTTGGTTAAGTTGTTATTATCTGCAAACGTGAGAGTCAAATACGATCAATATAAGGAATATAACGTGACACTGTGGAATTTCTTTCCTTGGTAGCCCAACAGTAATAGAGAGCTTTAGATTTAAGGACGAGAACGATGGATCGCTAAATCAATGAATCAGTAGATCGATGGATCAGTAGATCGCTTGATAGGTGGATCCCTAGATGGATGGATCAGTAGATCGACTGATCGCTAGATCGATGGTTCTCAAGATCGATGGATCAGGAGATCGATGAATCGCTAGATCGATAGATCAGTAGATCGCTGGATCAGTAGATCGATGAATCAGTAGATCGATGGATCAGTAGATCGCTAGATCGCCGGATCGCTACATCGATCAAACGCTAGATCGATGGATCGATTTATCAGTAGATCGATAGATCGCTAGACCGATGCATCAGTAGATCGCTGGATCGCTAGCCCGGGGGGGGACTCCCATATGAAACAGACGGGGATGCTCGTCGGAAATTTTGAATTTAACCCCTAAAGGAGACCATCTGGACGTGGCTTAAGCAAATTTTGACCCCTAAAAGAGACCGCTTAAAAACACACAAATACGACATGCAATGAGTTTTAATGATATAAAGACATAATCATCGAATGCTTTTATCTAAAAGTAGTTTATAAAAGCATTGTCATAAATCTCAAGTTCTTCGCGGAACCCTAAACGAGACCTTGGCGGCTTAAAATATTGGCACTTTGCCCGGAACACCCTAAGCGAGACCAAAATCCAAAATCCAAAATTTACCCCCCCAAGCGAGACGACGAGCATCCCCGTCTGTTTCATATGGGAGTCCCCCCCCCACCCCCGGGATCGCTAGATCGATAGATCGCTAGGTCGAAGGATCAGTAGAGCGATGGATCCCTAGAACGATGTATCAGTAGATCGTTTGATCAGTAGAGCGCTGGATTGCTAGATCGGTGGATTGCTAGAACTATGGATCGCTAAAACGATGGATTTCTAGAACGATGGATTTCTAGATCATGGGATGGATCAGTAGATCGATGGATCAGTAGATCGATGGATCGCTAGATCCATGGATCAGTAGATCGCTGGATTGCTAGATCGCTTGATCGGTAGAACGATGGATCTCTACGTACGTGTACGAGATTTAACTTAAAGTTTTTGTGCGTGTTCTAAAAAGAAAACCCTGAAAGCTCCAGGTTCAATTTACGTTTTTTCAACAAAAAAAGTGAGTACTGTTTTTTATTCTGAAGGAAGTTAAGCCCTCTCACGATAGCAGAATGATAAAAAGTTTTACATTTGATTAATTGTTCTCGTCACTTCGATAATTCTCGTAATGGAATGACGACGGCTATCACGTTTTCACGCCAAGTTGACGCTGGTTCACGCGTGAGCACTACTCAGTATTGAATAAAGGTCGTACTCGTAGTCGTTCTCGTCTTAGAATCTAAAGCTCTCTCATATCTTATAAGCCAAAGATAACCGCATAGTACAACTGAAGAAATACCGGTACCTTGATTTTCCGTTGTAAGATCTATTTTCACTTTTGTATATTTAGGTTAAAAAGAAGTCGAAAACACAAATGACGAGACATTAAATTTTCCCTGAGTAAGCCATTTTGTCGACTTACTAGTCGCCATTTTGAATAAGTAAGTAAGTTTATTTTTCTTCCAGGGGGATTTAAGCAGCGTGACTGCGGTAGACTGTATCTGGAATTACTACAATCGTTCCGCTGCCATGGGCTGGGTATTTGGTAAGTTAAGAAATGATTGAAAATGGTTTCCGTCACAAAGATCATAAGATGAATAGCCCCAAGGCAGTAGAGGTAAAAAGTATATCCCCGCACAAATTAACAACGTCCTCATAAAATATATTATAAAAGACAATTTTAACTGATTTAGTATCGCTTTTTAAACTTTATGGATATTGTCACATCAATGGACCTCTCCGCAAAATAACTGTCACGTTTTAGCTCGTTTTGTTACCAAAAAACATTATGTTACAACTGTTTACTTTGTTGTGTTACTGTGGAAATCGACTGAAAAAATATCCTCTTTAAAATCGGCCATTGTTTTCAAGTTATGAGATGCCGCATCGAAATAACGACGAGACTGTTTTTAAAATATATTTCACCATGTTAAAACTATTTTGTAAACTCCAGGAAGATTTGATTCAGAGAAGTTTAAACTATAAAAGTTCTTTCCACTATCCTTGCCCTTTATTTATTCATTTATTCGTTTATTTATTTTTTAGCTATGTTGAAGGTTGGGGATAATCATTGGTATGGAAAAACAGTCCCTCAGAACATTACATTCGCTGGTGAAATGTATGCAGAGGCCGCGGCTAAAAATGATTTACCTCAGGTAACAATATAGTCAAGCGGCGGGATTTTTCTTTCGTATTGTAGAAGTTGCAGGCTCAGTTTGATTTCACGTTAATTTTGATTTAACCTAGAAGACAAAGGAAATTGAAAAGAAGAGAATAGAATAATTCTGTATTTAAACACGGAGAAATTCATCAGGAGCAAAAACAATTTTAAATGAACCTAACTACCCTAAACGGTATGCAAAATTATCTACAACTAACCAAACTAAGACCTGTTTTTCATGAATGCCGTGTACACAGTACTTTAAAAATCAGAAATTCAGATGAGTCAATCGTTTAAATTTACTTAAAGATTTAGCCTCTCTCATATCACAGGCCAGGCTGTTCCAGAGAACTGCTCCGCTATAACTGAAGCTGTTCTTCAGAATCAACTAAGGTTTGCCTGAAATCTAACTGGTCCTGTCACATATATTTTGAGGAGCATAGCAGATATAACTAGCCAATGCACAGACGTTTCTTTATACAAGGAAAGCGATAACGAGGGATATCTAATTCCTGGTTAAATGTCAACACTGCCATTGACACGGTCACAAATGTGACCATCGTATTTGAACAACTTAGGCCAAATATCAATCGAACTTTAAAAAGGTCAATTATTGAATCTTACTTTGACTTACAGGCGATATATAACTTAGCTTACATGGTCGAATACAACTACTCTCTAAATGGAATCCACTGGACGAATGTGGCCAAAAACGACATCGTACAGGGAAACCTTACGTTTGCCGCTTTGCTCTACGAGAAGTAAGTGCTTGTTTAAACCTTACGTAATTTTTCATAGTTTGCGCGTTAATCAATAAAAATGATTAAAAAAAAAAACAAGAAAAAAGATTGTGTAACAAGTCTAACGCTGAATGTAAGGTAATCTCCCTGCTTAATGCATTAAAAGGATCTGAAAAAACTGTAATGTAAAGATGGCTTTCTGTATTCACTGCCGATTATTAAATATTTTGCGGATATTACATGCCCGCGCGTGGATACGAATTTTAACCACAAGCGGGCTTTCTGTTTAATATACAGACACCGATGGCGAGATGCTGTGATGCTCTTTTCCTATTGGCTAAGACTGAAGTAGCCATGAAAACCGTGATAACTTCACAAGTGAAAAAAAAATTGTATTTTCACTGGATACCAAATTTTCGTCAGTGGAAAATTCCTGGTATCTCATCGGTGTCTATATAATAAATATACATTTCTTGAAGTTTGCCTTAAACGGGTGAGGGGGGCGGGTGTAATGGGGACGAGGGGCATGAAGAAAAGAGAACTTTAGGCCCTTTCCGCACTCTTCCAAGTATTTTTGAATCCTTGTGGACAGGGTCTTCGAACACTCTTAAAAGTGGTTTCAAACAAGATGTGGTTTTGGTGAGCGGACTCACTGGTTTCGTGTGGACGTAAGGGCGATTCCTTTAAGAAATATACGGTTTCAGAAATTTTCGGATTCGTGTGGACAGTCTTAGGGCGCTTTCCATTTGCCAGACCTGACCCGCCAAACCATTCCCAACGCAATGATAATTTCCATTTTAATCAAATCTCTCCAGCCAGATCAGTCAAATCCTAAGTAGTATGCACCAAGGAGATGGTTTTTCAGTAAAAAGCCTATTTCATTATTCGAACCGACTGGTCCAGCGGTCAGCGGTAACTCGCGTGACGGCGCGTGTTTTAAATTAGACAAACAAACTCAATGGTACACAGAAAACGATTTCTCAAAATCTACTCATTAAAATTTTGTGATATTTGGCAGAATATCTTAAATAATGAGAACTTTAAAATGGAAGTTGAACAGACGAATTTTGTGGCACATTTAATAATTACAGTTCCATTATATTATTGATTATCTAAAATCCCGCCTGTTAAAATTTGGTCAAATAAGTTTCAAATGGTAATGATTAATTATAATAAGCTGTGTATGATTTATTTTAAATATCATTAACAAGCTGTGTGCAAGTTTATAGGAAACTCTAATGAGCGAATTTTATTTGAAATGAGCAAAAGTGAAATTTTAAGGTTGTATTCAATCGTTCATGTTGCCATGAAAACTACGAAAACGTCATATTTTACCTGCCAATGAAAATTTTTCGTTAGTATATTTTTCACTTGCCAAGTTTCAGCTTTTGACCTGCAACCTTTCTCTTGCCATGATTTGGCAAACGACATATACTCACAAACTGCCAAAACTGTGTTCAGACACCTTAATTGATATAAATGTTTTCTACCACAGAATTTCAGCCCTCTGTTTTGTGATAAATGTTTGTCATATTTACTATGATCTCTTTTCTATGGTAGATGCCGAGATGCTCAGGAAAATAACAATGAATCATTTCTGCCGTGTTCTTTCGGTGTCGTGAAAGTAAAGTTAAAACGTTTGTGGCAGAACGACCCAGGTTTTGCTCAGGTAAAATTTTGATATGCTTTTGTCTTAGCTTTTTCCAGTGATAGAATAAATAAACTAACGTTAAATTGTTTGAAATACAGTGAAACATGAACTATTTACAAGGCTGAAAATATATATTTGAAAAAAATCTTAACGGTTTAAAGGTCATCATCAGAATATTGACCAAGTGTTGAAAACGTTTTGATTTTACTTTTTCAATATATTATATTTTAAGTCTTGTAAATAGCTCACTTTTTTAAGGCTAAGCGTATTTTATGGGCCTCACATTGAAATGTGTTTTCATATATTTTATTGTACTTTGAGAGTTTGACCTGCGACAATGATCTGTAATATTAAGACAGAAAAAGAACGATTTTAATCGTCATTTTGATTCCTTTTTATTTTGTTCATTTTTAATTTCAGGCTGGGGCACTAACGTTGACAATAGCGCTTGGCATCTTCTCGTGCTGGCTCTTTTTCTCCTAGGACAGAAAACTAAGCCAACAGACACCTTCACGACTTTTTCAACTTTCGAACAAGTTAGGGGAAATCTCTCAACACCACTGGAAAGAGCGCCCTAAAATTAATAATATTACCACGTTGAAGGTAATACGTCTTAAGCGAGCATAGATATAGCCCCAAAAAGATGCGAGAATTTGCAGACTTTTTTACGGTGGAGGCATCCCACTTCCCCTCCCTCTATAAACAAGTCTGTAAATGTTCGCGAATTTCAGGAGCTATATCTTGGATAGTTGTCATTAAATGACTTTTCAAAGCAACCTTTCCAGCGATGTGGAAATTACCTTAACTTGTCCATAAGAAAAGTTGAAAAAAAAAACCGTGAAAAGGTCTATTGAAATCAGTTGTTTTTATTTCCCGAGCCGTATTCCTTGATAATGTTCTAGATAGAAAACAAAGCTTTCAAGACTACAAAATTCCTTGATTTTATACTCTAGAGAGGCTTCTTTCAGCAACATCGTCCAACACCTTTTCTTGGACCTACTTTGACGAAAATAAAATAATAAAACAAATTAAAGGTTTTTGACCACAAGCATAGACTAACCCCTTTGGAGAAATCCCATTTTTTCGACCTCTTTGACTTCTTGTTTTTTAAGTCGAGAAAGCCTTTTTTTCTTTCCACAGTGTGGCCAAACACATTATCCTGGCCTATTCTGCCTGAAAGAAAAAAAGGAAAAATTGCCAATTTTTGACTAAAACCAAGGACTAGCCCCTTTGGAAAAATCCTAATTCTTCGACTTTTTTAATTTGTTGTTTTTATAGCGTAGAAAAGACTTTTCTCTTTCTAGAAGAGCCTATTTTGCCAAAATAAAAACCTGAAAAAAATTCAAAATTTTGGACCCAAACTATGGAATAACCTCTTTGAAAAAATCCCAATTTTTGACTGTTTCAACTTGATGTTTTTATGGTCTAGAAAGACATTTTTTCTTTCTAAAATATCACGAAACACATTTTAATGGTCTATTCTGCCTAAAAAAAAAATTGAAAAATTGCCAATTAGAGAAAAAAAAATGAGTGAACCACATTGGAAAAATCTCAAATTTTCAACTTTTTGAACTTCTTGTTTTTATAGCATAGAAAGGCGTTTTATCCTTCTAGAATATCGTAAAAGACATTTTCCTGGCTAAAATTGCTTAAAAAAAGTTGGAAAAATGGCCATTTTTGGACCAAAACCATGGGTTAACCCCTTTGGAAAAATATCAATTTTATGACTTTTTTAACTTCTTGCTTTCATAGCCTAGAAAAGCGTTTTTTCGTTCTAGAATATCGTAAAAGACATTTTCCTGGCTAAAATTGCCTAAAAAAAAAAGTTGGAAAAATGGCCATTTTTGGACCAAAACCATGGGTTAACCCCTTTGGAAAAATGTCAATTTTATGACTTTTTGAATTTCTTTTTTTAATAGCCTAGAAAAGCGTTTTTTCAAACTAGAATATCGTAAAAGACATTTTCCTGGCTGAAATTGCCTAAAAAAAAATTGGAAAAATGGCCATTTTTGGACCAAAACCATGCGTTAACCACTTTGGAAAAATGTCAATTTTATGACTTTTTGAACTTCTTGTTTTTATAGCCTAGAAAGGCGTTTTTTCGTTCTAGAATATCGTAAAAGACATTTTCCTGGCCTATATTGCCTAAAAAAAAAAGTTGGAAAAATGGCCATTTTTGGACCAAAACCATGGGTTAATCCCTTTGGAAAAATGGCAATTTTTCGACTTTTTAAACTTCTTGTTTTTATAGCCTAGAAAGGCGTTTTTTCGTTCTACAATATCGCAAAAGACATTTTCCTAGGCTATATTGCCTAAAAAAAAAAGTTTGAAAAATGGCTCTTTTGGGACCAAAACCATGGGATAACCCGTTTGGAAAAATGTCACTTTTTGGACTTTTTGATCTTCTCGTTTTCATAGCCTAGAAAGGTATTTTTTCGTTCTAGAATATCGTAAAAGGCATTTTCCTGGCTAAAGTTGGCTAAAAAAAAAAAGTTGGAAAAAAAGCGACAGTTTCCAGGCTAAAATTGCCTAAAAAAAAAACTTGGAAAAACGGCCATTTTTGGACAAAAACCATCGGCTAACCCCTTTGGAAAAATGTCAATCTTATGACTTTTTGAACTCTTGCTTTTCTAGTCTAGAAAGGTGTTTTCTCGTTCTAGAATATCGTAAAAGACATTTTCCTAGCCTATATTGCAAAAAAAAATACAGTTGGAAAAATGGCCATTTTTGGACCAAAACCATGGGTTAACCCCTTTGGAAAAATGTCAATTTTTCGACTTTTTGAACTTCTTCTTTTTATAGCCTAGAAAGGCGTTTTTTCGTTCTAAAATATCGTAAAAGACATTTTCCTGGCCTATATTGCCTAAACAAAAACAGTTGGAAAAATGGCCATTTTTGGACCAAAACCATGGAAAAATGGCAATTTTTCGACTTTTTAAACTTCTTGTTTTTATAGCCTAGGAAGGCGTTTTTTCGTTCTAGAATATCGTAAATGGCACTTTCCTGACCAAAGTTGCCTAAAAAAAAAAGTTGGAAAAATGGCCATTTTTGGACCAAAAGCATGGGTTAACCCCATTGGAAAAATCTCAATTTTTCGACTTTTTGAACTTGTTGTTTTTATAGCCTAGAAAGGCGTTTTTTCGTTCTCGAATACCGTAAAAGACATTTTCCTGGCCTTTATTGCAAAAAAAAAAGTTGGAAAAACGGCCATTTCTGGACGAAAAGCATGGGTTAACCCCTTTGGAAAAATGTCAATTTTTCGCCTTTTTAAACTTCTTGTTTTTAAAGCCTAGAAAGGCGTTTACTCGTTCTAGAATATCGTAAAAGACATTTTCCTGGCCTATATTGCGTAAAAAATAAAAAATTTGAAAAATGACCACTTTTGGACCAAAAGCATAGGTTAACCCCTTTGGAAAAATGTTAATTTTTCGACATTTTGAACTTCTTGTTTTTATGGCCTAGAAAGGCGTTTTACTCTTCTACAATATCGTAAAAGACATTTTCCTGGCCTATATTGCCTGAACAAAAAAAGTTGGAAAAATGGCCATTTTTGGACCAAAGCATGGGTTAATCCCTTTGGAAAAATGTCCATTTTTACACTCTTTGAACTTCTTGTTTTTGTAGCCTAGAAAGCTGTTTTTTCGTTCTAGAATATCGTTAAAGACATTTTCCTGGCCTATATTACCTAAAAATAAAAAATTTGAAAAATGGCCACTTTTGGACCAAAAGCATGGGTTAACCCCTTTGGAAAAATGTCAATTTTTCGACTTTTTAAACTTCTTGTTTTTATATTCTAGAAAGGTGTTTTTTCGCTCTAGATTATCGTAAAAGACATTTTAATGGCCTATATTACCTAAAAAATAGAAAATTTGAAAAATGGCCATTTTTGGACCAAAAGCATGGGTTCAACCCTTTGGAAAATGTCAATTTTTCGACATTTTGAACTTCTTGTTTTTATGGCCTAGAAAGGCGTTTTTTTCTTCTAGAATATCGCAAGAAACGTTTTCCTGGCCTATATTGCCTAAACAAAAAAAAGTTGGAAAAATGGCCATTTTTGGACCAAAACCATGGGTTAACCCCTTTGGAAAAATGTCAATTTTTCGACTTTTTGAACTTGTTGTTTTTATCGCTTAGAAAGCCGTTTTTTCGTTCAAGAATATCGTAAAACACATTTTTCTGACCTATATTGCCGAAAAAAAAAAGTTGGAAAAATGGCCATTTTTGGACCAAAACCAAGGGTTAACCCGTTTGGAAAAAAGTCAATTTTATGAATTTTTGAAGTTCTTGTTTTTATCGCCTAGAAAGCCGTTTTTTCGTTCTAGAATATCGTAAAAGACATTTTCCTGACCTATATTGCCGAAAAAAAAAAGTTGGAAAAATGGCCATTTTTGGACCAAAAGCATGGGTTAACCCCTTTGGAAAAAAGTCAATTTTATGACTTTTTGAAGTTCTTGTTTTTATCGCCTAGAAAGCCGTTTTTTCGTTCTAGAATATCGTAAAAGACATTTTCCTGACCTATATTGCCGAAAAAAAAAAGTTGGAAAAATGGCCATTCTTGGACGAAAAGCATGGGTTAACCCCTTTGGAAAAAAGTCAATTTTATGACTTTTTACAGTTCTTGTTTTTATCGCCTAGAAAGCGGTTTTTTTGTTCTAGAATATCTTAAAAGACACTTTCCTGGCCAAAGTTGCCTTAAAAAAAATTTAGCAAAATGGGCATTTTTGGACGAAAACCATGGTTTAAACCTTTATAAAAATGGCAATTTTTCGACTTTTTAACCTTCTTTTTTTTATAGCCTAGAAAGGCGTTTTTTCGTTCTAGAATATCGTAACAGACATTTTCAGGGCGTATATTACCTAAACAAAGAAAAGTTGGAGAAATGGCCATTTTTGGACCAAAACCATGGGTTAACTCCTTTTGAAAAAGGTCAATTTTATGACTTTTTTAACTTGTTGTTTTTATAGCCTCGAAAGGCGCTTTTTCGTTCTAGAATCTCGTAAAAGACATTTTCCCAGGCTATATTGCCTAAAAAAAAAAAATTCGAAAAATGGCCCTGTTTGAACCAAAACCATGGGTTAACCCCTTTGAAAAAATGTCAATTTTTCGACTTTTTGAAGTTCTTGTTTCTATGGCCTAGACAGGCTTTTTTTTCTTCTAGAATATCGTAAAAGGCATTTTCGTGGCCTATATTGCCGAAACAAAAAAAATTGGAAAAATGGCCCTTTTTGGACCAAAAGGATGGGTTAACCCGTTTGGAAAAATGTCAATTTTATGACTGTTTAAACTTCTTGTTTTTAAAGCCTAGAAAGGTGTTTTTATGTTTTAGAATATCCTAAAAGACATTTTCCTGGCCTATATTCGCTAGAAAATAGAAAATTTGAAAAATGGCTATTTTTGGACCAAAAGCATAGGTTAACCCCTTTGGAAAAATGTCAATTTTTCGACATTTTGAACTTCTTGTTTTTATGGCCTGGAAAGGTGTTTTTTTCTTCTAGAATATGGTAAAGACATTTTCCTGGCCTATATTGGCTAAACAAAAAAAGTTGGAAAAATGGCCAGTTTTTGACCATAAGCATGGGCTAACCCCTTTGGAAAAATTTCAATTCTATGACTTTTTGAAGTTCCTTTTTTTATCGCCTAGAAAGCCGTTTTTTCGTTCTAAAATATCGTAAACGACATTTTCCTGACTTATATTGCCCAAAAGAAAAAGTTGGAAAAATGGCCATTTTTGGACCAAAAGCATGGGTTAACCCCTTTGGAAAAATGTCATTTTTTCTACTTTTTGAACTTCTTGTTTTTAAAGCCTAGAAAGACGTTTACTCGTTCTAGAATATCGTAAAAGACATTTTCCTGGCTAAAATTGCCTAGAAAAAAAAGTTGGAAAATTGGCCATTTTTGGACCAAAACCATGGGCTAACCCCTTTGGAAAAATGTCAATTTTATGACTTTTTGAACTTCTTGTTTTTGTAGGCTAGAAAGCTGTTTTTTCGTTCTAGAATATCGCAAAAGGCATTTTCGTGACCTATATTGCCGAAAAAAAAAAGTTGGAAAAATGGCAATTTTTGAGCAAAACCATGGCTTAACACCTTTGGAAAAATGTCAATTTTTCGACTTTTTGAACTTGTTGTTTTTATAGCTTAGAAAGGCGTTTTTTTCGTTCTAGAATATCGTAAAAGACATTTTCCTGGCTTATATTGCCAAAAAAAAAAAAGTTGGAAAAATGGCCATTTTTGGACCAAAACCATGGGTTAACCCCTTTGGAAAAAGGCCAATTTTTCGAATTTTTGAACTTGTTGTTTTTATAGCCTAGAAAGGCATTTTTTTCGTTCTAGAATATCGTAAAAGACATTTTCCTGGCTTATATTGCCAAAAAAAAAAAGTTGGAAAAATGGCCATTTTTGGACCAAAACCATGGGTTAACCCCTTTGGAAAAATATCAATTTTTCCACTTTTTGAACTTCTTGTTTTTATAGCCTAGAAAGGCGTTTTTTTCGTTCTAGAATATCGTAAAAGACATTTTCCTGGCTTATATTGCCTAAAAAAAAAAGTTGGAAAAATGGCCATTTTTGGACCAAAACCATGGGTTAACCCCTTTCGAAAAATGTCAATTTTTCGACTTTTTGAACTTGTTGTTTTTTACAGCCTAGAAAGGCGTTTTTTAGTTCTATAATATCGTAATAGACATTTTTCTGGCTTAAATCGCCTAAAAAAAAAAAGTTCGAAAAATGGCCATTTTTGGACCAAAACCATGGGTTAACCCCTTTGGAAAAATGTCAATTTTATGACTGTTTAAACTTCTTGTTTTTAAAGCCTAGAAAGGTGTTTTTATGTTTTAGAATATCCTAAAAGACATTTTCCTGGCCTATATTCGCTAGAAAATAGAAAATTTGAAAAATGGCTATTTTTGGACCAAAAGCATGGGTTAACCCCTTTGGAAAAATGACAATTTTTCTACTTTTTGAACTTCTTGTTTTTAAAGCCTAGAAAGGCGTTTACTCGTTCTAGAATATCGTAAAAGACATTTTCCTGGCTAAAATTGCCTAGAAAAAAAAGTTGGAAAATTGGCCATTTTTGGACCAAAACCATGGGCTAACCCCTTTGGAAAAATGTCAATTTTATGACTTTTTGAACCTCTTGTTTTTGTAGGCTAGAAAGCTGTTTTTTCGTTCTAGAATATCGCAAAAGGCATTTTCGTGACCTATATTGCCGAAAAAAAAAAGTTGGAAAAATGGCAATTTTTGGACCAAAACCAGGGTTAAGCCCTTTGGAAAAATGTCAATTTTTCGACTTTTTGAACTTGTTGTTTTTATAACCTAGAAACGCGTTTTTTTCGTTCTAGAATACCGTAAAAGACATTTTCCTTGCTTATCTTGCCTAAAAAGAAAAGTTGGAAAATGGCCATTTTTGGACCAAAACCATGGGTTAACCCCTTTGGAGAAAGGCCAATTTTTCGACTTTTTGAACTTGTTGTTTTATAGCTTAGAAAGGCGTTTTTTTCGTTCTAGAATATCGTAAAAGACATTTTCCTGGCTTATATTACCTAAAAAAAAAAGTTGGAAAAATGGCCATTTTTGGACCAAACCATGCGTTAACCCCTTTGGAAAAAATGTCAATTTTTCGAGTTTTTCATCGTCTTGTTTTTATAGCCTAGAAAGGCATTTTTTTCGTTCTAGAATATCGTAAAAGACATTTTCCTGGCTTATATTGCCAAAAAAAAAAGTTGGAAAAATGGCCATTTTTGGACCAAAGCCATGGGTTAACCCGTTTGGAAAAATGTCAATTTTTCGACTTTTCGAACTTGTTGTTTTTATAGCCTAGAAAGGCGTTTTTTTTGTTCTACAACATCGTAAAGGACATTTTCCTGGCTTATGTTGCCTAAAAAAAAAAGTTCGAAAAATGGCCATTTTTTGACTAAAACCATGGGTTAACCCCTTTGGAAAAATATCAATTTTTCGACTTTTTGAACTTGTTGTTTTTATAGCCTAGAAAGGCGTTTTTTCGTTCTAGAATATCGTAAAACACATTTTCCTGGCTTCCATTGCCTAAAAAAAAAACAATTGGAAAAATGGCCATTTTTGGACCAAAACCATGGATTATCCCCTTTGGAAAAATGTCAATTTTTCGACTTTTTGAACTTGTTGTTTTTATAGCCTAGAAAGGCTTTTTTTCGTTCTAGAATATCGTAAATGACATTTTCCTGATTTACATCGCCTAAAAAAAAAAAGTTGGAAAAATGGCCATTTTTGGACCAAAACCATAGATTATCCCCTTTTGAGAAATGTCAATTTTTCGACTTTTTGAACTTGTTGTTTTTATAGCCTAGAAAGGCGTTTTTTTCGTTCTCGAATATCGTAAAAGACATTTTCCTGGCTTATATTTCCTACAAAAAAAAGGTTGGAAAAATGGCCATTTTTGGACCAAAACCATGGGTTAACCCCGTTGGAAAAATGTCAATTTTTCGACTTTTTGAACTTGTTGTTTTTATAGCCTAGAAAGGCGTTTTTTTCGTTCTACAATATTGTAAAGGACATTTTCCTGGCTGATATTGCCAAAAAAAAAAAGTTGGAAAAATGGCCATTTTTGGACCAAAACCATGGGTTAACCCCTTTGGAAAAATGTGAATTTTTCGACTTTTTGAACTTGTTGTTTTTATAGCCTAGAAAGGCGTTTTTTTCGTTCTAGAATATCGTAAAAGACATTTTCCTGGCTTATATTGCCTAAAAAAAAAAGTTGGAAAAATGGTCATTTTTGGACCAAAATTATCGGTTAACCCCTTTGGAAAAATGTGAATTTTTCGACTTTTTGAACTTCTTGTTTTTATAGCCTAGAAAGGCGTTTTTTCGTTCTAGAATATCGTAAAAGACATTTTCCTGACTTACATCGCCTAAAAAAAAAAAGTTGGAAAAATGGCCATTTTTTGATAAATACCATGGGTTAACCCGTTTGGAAAAATGTGAAATTTTCGCCTTTTTGAACTTGTTGTTTTTATAGCCTAGAAAGGCGTTTTTTTCGTTCTAGAATATCGTAAAAGACATTTTCCTGGCTTATATTGCCTAAAAAAAAAAGTTGGAAAAATGGCCATTTTTGGACCAAAACCATGGGTTAACCCCTTTGGAAAAATGTCAATTTTTCGACTTTTTGAACTTGATATTTTTATAGCCTAGAAAGGCGTTTTTTCGTTCTAGAATATCGTAAAAGACATTTTCCTGACTTACATCGCCTAAAAAAAAAAAGTTGGAAAAATGGCCATTTTTGGACCAAAACCATGGGTTAACCCCTTTGGAAAAATGTCAATTTTTGGACTTTTTGAACTTGTTGTTTTTATAGGCTAGAAAGGCGTTTTTTCGTTCTAGAATATCGTAAAAGACATTCTCCTGACTTATATCGCCTAAAAAAAAAAGTTGGAAAAATGGCCATTTTTGGACCAAAACCATGGATTAACCCCTTTGGAGAAATGTCAATTATTCGACTTTTTGAACTTGTTGTTTTTATAGCCTAGAAAGGCGTTTTTTCGTTCTAGAATATCGTAAAAGACATTTTCCTGACTTACATCGCCTAAAAAAAAAAGTTCGAAAAATGGCCATTTTTGGACCAAAACCATAGATTAACCCCTTTGGAGAAATGTCAATTTTTCGACTTTTTGAACTTGTTGTTTTTATAGCCTAGAAAGGCGTTTTTTTCGTTCTAGAATATCGTAAAAGACATTTTCCTGGCTTATTTTGCCTAAAAAAAAAAGTTGGAAAAATGGCCATTTTTGGACGAAAACCATGGGTTAACCCGTTTGGAAAAATGTCAATTTTTCGACTTTTTGAACTTGTTGTTTTTATAGCCTAGAAAGGCGTTTTTTTCGTTCTAGAATATCGTAAAAGACAATTTTCTGGCTTATATTGCCTAAAAAAAAAAGTTGGAAAAATGGCCATTTTTGGACCAAAACCATGGGTTAACCCATTTGAAAAAATGTCAATTTTTTGACTTTTTGAACTTGTTGTTTTTATAGCCTGGAAAGGTGTTTTTTTCGTTCTAGAATATCGTAAAAGACCTTTTCCTTGCTTATTTTGCCTAAAAAGAAAAGTTGGAAAAATGGCCATTTTTGGACCAAAACCATGGGTTAACCCCTTTGGAAAAATGTCAATTTTTGGACTTTTTGAAGTTGTTGTTTTTATAGGCTAGAAAGGCGTTTTTTCGTTCTAGAATATCGTAAAAGACATTCTCCTGACTTATATCGCCTAAAAAAAAAAGTTGGAAAAATGGCCATTTTTGGACCAAAACCATGGATTAACCCCTTTGGAGAAATGTCAATTATTCGACTTTTTGAACTTGTTGTTTTTATAGCCTAGAAAGGCGTTTTTTCGTTCTAGAATATCGTAAAAGACATTTTCCTCACTTACATCGCCTAAAAAAAAAAGTTCGAAAAATGGCCATTTTTGGACCAAAACCATAGATTAACCCCTTTGGAGAAATGTCAATTTTTCGACTTTTTGAACTTGTTGTTTTTATAGCCTAGAAAGGCGTTTTTTTCGTTCTAGAATATCGTAAAAGACATTTTCCTGGCTTACATTGCCTAAAAAACAAAGTCGGAAAAATGGCCATTTTTGGACCAAAACCATGGGTTAACCCCTTTGGAAAAATGTCAATTTTTCGACTTTTTGAACTTGTTGTTTTTATAGCCTAGAAAGGCGTTTTTTTCGTTCTAGAATATCGTAAAAGACATTTTCCTGCCTTATATTGCCTAAAAAAAAAAGGTTGAAAAAATGGCCATTTTTGGACCAAAACCATAGATTAACCCCTTTGGAGAAATGTCAATTTTTCGACTTTTTGAACTTGTTGTTTTTATAGCCTAGAAAGGCGTTTTTTTCGTTCTAGAATATCGTAAAAGACATTTTTCTGCCTTATATTGCCTAAAAAAAAAAGGTTGAAAAAATGGCCATTTTTGGACCAAAACCATAGATTAACCCCTTTGGAGAAATGTCAATTTTTCGAAT
Source organism: Porites lutea (assembly GCF_958299795.1). Classification (NCBI taxonomy): domain Eukaryota; kingdom Metazoa; phylum Cnidaria; class Anthozoa; order Scleractinia; family Poritidae; genus Porites; species Porites lutea. The sequence goes on along the minus strand of NC_133210.1, from coordinate 29,463,163 downwards.
TTTTGAACTTTTTCTTTTTATAGCCAAGAAAGGCGTTTTTTTCGTTCTAGAATATCGTAAAAGACATTATCCTGGTTATATTGGCAAAAAAAAAAATTGGAAAAATGGCTATTTTCGGACCAAAACCATGGGTTAACCCCTTTGGAAAAATGTCAATTTTTCGACTTTTTGAACTTGTTGTTTTTATAGCGTAGAAAGGCGTTTTTTTCGCTCTAGAATATCGTAAAAGACATTTTCCTGGCTTATATCGCCTAAAAAAAAAGTTGGAAAAAGGGCCATTTTGGGACCAAAACCATGGGTTAACCCCTTTGGAAAAATGTCAATTTTTGGACTTTTTGAACTTGTTGTTTTTATAGCCTAGAAAGGCGTTTTTTCGTTCTAGAATATTGTAAAAGACGTTTTCCTTGCTTATATTGCCTAAAAAAAAAAGTTGGAAAAATAGCCATTTTTGGACCAAAACCATGGGTTAACCCCTTTGGAAAAATGTCAATTTTTCGACTTCTTGAACTTGTTGTTTTTATAGCCTAGAAAGGCGTTTTTTTCGTTCTAGAATATCGTAAAAGATATTTTCCTGGCTTATATTGCCGAAAAAAAAAGGTTGAAAAATGGCCATTTTTTGATGAATACAATGGGTTAACCCCTTTGGAAAAATGTCAATTTTTCGACTTTTTGAACTTGTTGTTTTAATGGCCTTGAAAGGCGTTTTTTTCGTTCTAGAATATCGTAAAACACATTTTCCTGGCTTATATTGCCAAAAAAAAAGAGTTGGAAAAATGGCCGCTTTCGAAGCAAAACCATGGGTTAACCCCTTTGGAAAAATGTCAATTTTTCGACTTTTTGAACTTGTTGTATTTATAGCCTTGAAAAGAGTTTTTCCGTTCTAGAATATCGTAAAAGACATTTTCCTGGCTTATATTGCCTAAAAAAAAAAGTTGGAAAAATAGCCATTTTTGGACCAAAACCATGGGTTAACCCCTTTGGAAAAATGTCAATTTTTCTACTTCTTGAACTTGTTGTTTTTATAGCCTAGAAAGGCGTTTTTTTCGTTCTAGAATATCGTAAAAGATATTTTCCTGGCTTATATTGCCGGAAAAAAAAAAGGTTGAAAAATGGCCATTTTTTGATGAATACAATGGGTTAACCCCTTTGGAAAAATGCCAATTTTTCGACTTTTTGAACTTGTTGTATTTATAGCCTTGAAAAGAGTTTTTCTGTTCTAGAATATCGTAAAAGACATTTTCCTGGTTTATATTGCCTAAACAAAAAAGTTGGAAAAATGGCCATTTTTAAAAAAAAACCATGGGTTAACCCCTTTGGAAAAATGTCAATTTTTCAACTTTTTGAAGTTGTTGTTTTTATAGTCTAGAAAGGTGTTGTTTTGTTCTAGAATATCGTAAAAGACATTTTCCTGGCCCATATTGCCTAAAGAAAAAAAGTTGGAAAAATGGCCATTTTTTGAAAAAAAGCATGGGTTGACCCCTTTGGAAAAATGTTAATTTTTCGACTGTTTAAACTTCTTGTTTTTATAGCCTAGAAAGGTGTTTTTTCGTTCTAGAATATCGTAAAAGACATTTTCCTGGCCTATATTCGTTAAAAAATAGAAAATTTGAAAAATGGCCATTTTTGGACCAAAAGCATTGGTTAACCCCTTTGGAAAAATGTCAATTTTTCGACGTTTTGAACTTCTTGTTTTTATGGCCCAGAAAGGCGTTTTTTTCTCTTAGAATATGGTAAAAGACATTTTCCTGGCCTACATTGCCTAAACAAAAAAAGTTGGAAAAATGGCCACTTTTTGACAAAAGCATGGGTTAACCCCTTTAGAAAAATGTCAATTTTATTACTTTTTGAACTTCTGGTTTTTATCGCCTAGAAAGCCGTTTTTTCGTTCTAGAATATCGTAAAAGATATTTTTCTGACCTATATTGCCGAAAAAAACAGTTGGAAAAATGGCCATTTTTGGACCCAAACCATGGGTTTACCCCTTTCGAAAAATGTCATTTTTTCTACTTTTTGAACTTCTTGTTTTTATAGCCTAGAAAGGCGTTTACTCGTTCTAAAATATCGTAAAACACATTTTCCTGGCCTATATTGCCGAAAAAAAAACTTGAAAAAATGGCCATATTTAAACCAAAAGCATGGGTGAACCCCTTTGGAAAAATGGCAATTTTTCTACTTTTTGTACTTTTTGTCTTTATGGCCTAGAAAGGTGTTTTTTCGTTCTAGAATATCGTAAAAGAAATTTTCCTGACTTACATCGCCTAAAAAAAAAAGTTGGAAAAATGGCCATTTTTGGACGAAAACCATAGATTAACCCCTTTGGAGAAATGTCAATTTTTCGACTTTTTGAACTTGTTGTTTTTATAGCCTAGAAAGGCGTTTTTTTCGTTCTAGAATATCGTAAAAGACATTTTCCTGGCTTATTTTGCCTAAAAAAAAAAGTTGGAAAAATGGCCATTTTTGGACGAAAACCATGGGTTAACCCGTTTGGAAAAATGTCAATTTTTCGACTTTTTGAACTTGTTGTTTTTATAGCCTAGAAAGGCGTTTTTTTCGTTCTAGAATATCGTAAAAGACAATTTTCTGGCTTATATTGCCTAAAAAAAAAAGTTGGAAAAATGGCCATTTTTGGACCAAAACCATGGGTTAACCCCTTTGAAAAAATGTCAATTTTTCGACTTTTTGAACTTGTTGTTTTTATAGCCTAGAAAGGCGTTTTTTTTTCGTTCTAGAATATCGTAAAAGACCTTTTCCTGGCTTATTTTGCCTAAAAAGAAAAGTTGGAAAAATGGCCATTTTTGGACCAAAACCATGGGTTAACCCCTTTGGAAAAATGTCAATTTTTCGACTTTTTGAACTTGTTGTTTTTATAGCCTAGAAAGGCGTTTTTTGTTCTAGAATATCGTAAAAGACCTTTTCCTTGCTTATTTTGCCTAAAAAGAAAAGTTGGAAAAATGGCCATTTTTGGACCAAAACCATGGGTTAACCCCTTTGGAAAAATGTCAATTTTTGGACTTTTTGAACTTCTTGTTTTTATAGGCTAGAAAGGCGTTTTTTCGTTCTAGAATATCGTAAAAGACATTCTCCTGACTTATATCGCCTAAAAAAAAAAGTTGGAAAAATGGCCATTTTTGGACCAAAACCATGGATTAACCCCTTTGGAGAAATGTCAATTATTCGACTTTTTGAACTTGTTGTTTTTATAGCCTAGAAAGGCGTTTTTTCGTTCTAGAATATCGTAAAAGACATTTTCCTGACTTACATCGCCTAAAAAAAAAAAGTTGGAAAAATGGCCATTTTTGGACCAAAACCATGGGTTAACCCGTTTGGAAAAATGTCAATTTTTCGACTTTTTGAACTTGTTGTTTTTATAGCCTAGAAAGGCGTTTTTTTCGTTCTAGAATATCGTAAAAGACAATTTTCTGGCTTATATTGCCTAAAAAAAAAAGTTGGAAAAATGGCCATTTTTGGACCAAAACCATGGGTTAACCCCTTTGAAAAAATGTCAATTTTTCGACTTTTTGAACTTGTTGTTTTTATAGCCTAGAAAGGCGTTTTTTTTCGTTCTAGAATATCGTAAAAGACCTTTTCCTGGCTTATTTTGCCTAAAAAGAAAAGTTGGAAAAATGGCCATTTTTGGACCAAAACCATGGGTCAACCCCTTTGGAAAAATGTCAATTTTTCGACTTTTTGAACTTGTTGTTTTTATAGCCTAGAAAGGCGTTTTTTTCGTTCTAGAATATTGTAAAAGACATTTTCCTGGCTTATATTGGCTAAAAAAAAAAGTTGGAAAAATGGCCATTTTTGGACCAAAACCATGGGTTAACCCCTTTGGAAAAATGTCAATTTTTCGACTTTTTGAACTTGTTGTTTTTATAGCCTAGAAAGGCGTTTTTTCGTTCTAGAATATCGTAAAAGACATTTTCCTGTCTTACATCGCCTAAAAAAAAAAGTTGGAAAAATGGCCATTTTTGGACCAAAATTATGGGTTAACCCCTTTGGAAAAATGTCAATTTTTCGACTTTTTGAACTTGTTGTTTTTATAACCTAGAAAGGCGTTTTTTCGTTCTAGAATATCGTAAAAGACATTTTCCTGACTTACATCGCCTAAAAAAAAAAGTTGGAAAAGTGGCCATTTTTGGACCAAAACCATAGATTAACCCCTTTGGAGAAATGTCAATTTTTCGACTTATTGAACTTGTTGTTTTTATAGCCTAGAAAGGCGTCTTTTTCGTTCTAGAATATCGTAAAAGACATTTTCCTGGCTTATATTGCCTAAAAAAAAAAGGTTGGAAAAATGGCCATTTTTGGACGAAAACCATGGGTTAACCCCTTTGGAAAAATGTCAATTTTTCGACTTTTTGAACTTGATGTTTTTATAGCCTAGAAAGGCGTTTTTTCGTTCTAGAATATCGTAAAAGACATTTTCCTGACTTACATCGCCTAAAAAAAAAAAGTTGGAAAAATGGCCATTTTTGGACCAAAACCATGGGTTAACCCCTGTGAAAAAATGTCAATTTTTCGACTTTTTGAACTTGTTGTTTTTATAGCCTGGAAAGGCGTTTTTTTCGTTCTAGAATATCGTAAAAGACCTTTTCCTTGCTTATTTTGCCTAAAAAGAAAAGTTGAAAAAAATGGCCATTTTTGGACCAAAACCATGGGTTAACCCCTTTGGAAAAATGTCAATTTTTGGACTTTTTGAACTTGTTGTTTTTATAGGCTAGAAAGGCGTTTTTTCGTTCTAGAATATCGTAAAAGACATTCTCCTGACTTATATCGCCTAAAAAAAAAAGTTGGAAAAATGGCCATTTTTGGACCAAAACCATGGATTAACCCCTTTGGAGAAATGTCAATTATTCGACTTTTTGAAGTTGTTGTTTTTATAGCCTAGAAAGGCGTTTTTTCGTTCTAGAATATCGTAAAAGACATTTTCCTCACTTACATCGCCTAAAAAAAAAAGTTCGAAAAATGGCCATTTTTGGACCAAAACCATAGATTAACCCCTTTGGAGAAATGTCAATTTTTCGACTTTTTGAACTTGTTGTTTTTATAGCCTAGAAAGGCGTTTTTTTCGTTCTAGAATATCGTAAAAGACCTTTTCCTGGCTTATTTTGCCTAAAAAAACAAAGTTGGAAAAATGGCCATTTTTGGACCAAAAACCATGGGTTAACCCGTTTGGAAAAATGTGAATTTTTCGCCTTTTTGAACTTGTTGTTTTTATAGCCTAGAAAGGCGTTTTTTTCGTTCTAGAATATCGTAAAAGACATTTTCCTGGCTTACATTGCCTAAAAAACAAAGTCGGAAAAATGGCCATTTTTGGACCAAAACCATGGGTTAACCCCTTTGGAAAAATGTCAATTTTTCGACTTTTTGAACTTGTTGTTTTTATAACCTAGAAAGGCGTTTTTTCGTTCTAGAATATCGTAAAAGACATTTTCCTGACTTACATCGCGTAAAAAAAAAAGTTGGAAAAGTGGCCATTTTTGGACCAAAACCATAGATTAACCCCTTTGGAGAAATGTCAATTTTTCGACTTTTTGAACTTGTTGTTTTTATAGCCTAGAAAGGCGTCTTTTTCGTTCTAGAATATCGTAAAAGACATTTTCCTGGCTTATATTGCCTAAAAAAAAAAGGTTGGAAAAATGGCCATTTTTGGACGAAAACCATGGGTTAACCCCTTTGGAAAAATGTCAATTTTTCGACTTTTTGAACTTGTTATTTTTATAGCCTAGAAAGGCGTTTTTATCGTTCTAGAATATTGTAAAAGACATTTTCCTGGCTTATATTGGCTAAAAAAAAAAGTCGGAAAAATGGCCATTTTTGGACCAAAACCATGGGTTAACCCCTTTGGAAAAATGTCAATTTTTCGACTTTTTGAACTTGTTGTTTATATAGCCTAGAAAGGCGTTTTTTCGTTCTAGAATATCGTAAAAGACATTTTCCTGGCTTCCATTGCCTCAAAAAAAAAAGTTGGAAAAATGGCCATTTTTGGACCAAAACCATAGATTAACCCCTTTGGAGAAATGTCAATTTTTCGACTTTTTGAACTTGTTGTTTTTATAGCCTAGAAAGGCGTTTTTTTCGTTCTAGAATATCGTAAAAGACATTTTCCTGGCTTATTTTGCCTAAAAAAAAAACTTGGAAAAATGGCCATTTTTGGACGAAAACCATGGGTTAACCCGTTTGGAAAAATGTCAATTTTTCGACTTTTTGAACTTGTTGTTTTTATAGCCTAGAAAGGCGTTTTTTTCGTTCTAGAATATCGTAAAAGACAATTTTCTGGCTTATATTGCCTAAAAAAAAAAGTTGGAAAAATGGCCAGTTTTGGACCAAAACCATGGGTTAACACCTTTGAAAAAATGTCAATTTTTCGACTTTTTGAACTTGTTGTTTTTATAGCCTAGAAAGGCGTTTTTTTTCGTTCTAGAATATCGTAAAAGACCTTTTCCTGGCTTATTTTGCCTAAAAAGAAAAGTTGGAAAAATGGCCATTTTTGGACGAAAACCATGGTTTAACCCGTTTGGAAAAATGTCAATTTTTCGACTTTTTGAACTTGTTGTTTTTATAGCCTAGAAAGGCGTTTTTTTCGTTCTAGAATATCGTAAAAGACATTTTCCTGGCTTATTTTGCCTAAAAAAAAAAGTTGGAAAAATGGCCATTTTTGGACGAAAACCATGGGTTAACCCGTTTGGAAAAATGTCAATTTTTCGACTTTTTGAACTTGTTGTTTTTATAGCCTAGAAAGGCGTTTTTTTCGTTCTAGAATATCGTAAAAGACAATTTTCTGGCTTATATTGCCTAAAAAAAAAAGTTGGAAAAATGGCCAGTTTTGGACCAAAACCATGGGTTAACACCTTTGAAAAAATGTCAATTTTTCGACTTTTTGAACTTGTTGTTTTTATAGCCTAGAAAGGCGTTTTTTTTCGTTCTAGAATATCGTAAAAGACCTTTTCCTGGCTTATTTTGCCTAAAAAGAAAAGTTGGAAAAATGGCCATTTTTGGACCAAAACCATGGGTTAACCCCTTTGGAAAAATGTCAATTTTTGGACTTTTTGAACTTGTTGTTTTTATAGCCTAGAAAGGCGTTTTTTTCGTTCTAGAATATCGTAAAAGACATTTTCCTGGCTTATATTGGCTAAAAAAAAAAGTTGGAAAAATGGCCATTTTTGGACCAAAACCATGGGTTAACCCCTTTGGAAAAATGTCAATTTTTCGACTTTTTGAACTTGTTGTTTTTATAGCCTAGAAAGGCGTTTTTTCGTTCTGGAATATCGTAAAAGACATTTTCCTGTCTTACATCGCCTAAAAAAAAAAGTTGGAAAAATGGCCATTTTTGGACCAAAACCATAGATTAACCCCTTTGGAGAAATGTCAATTTTTCGACTTTTTGAAATTGTTGTTTTTATAGCCTAGAAAGGCGTTTTTTTCGTTCTAGAATATCGCAAAAGACATTTTCCTGGCTTATATTGCCTAAAAAAAAAATTGGAAAAATGGCCATTTTTGGACCAAAACCATGGGTTAACCCCTCTGGAAAAATCTCAATTTTTCGACTTTTTGAACTTGTTGTTTTTATAGCCTAGAAAGGCGTTTTTTTCGTTCTAGAATATCGTAAAAGACATTTTCCTGGCTTACATTGCCTAAAAAACAAAGTCGGAAAAATGGCCATTTTTGGACCAAAACCATGGGTTAACCCCTTTGGAAAAATGTCAATTTTTCGACTTTTTGAACTTGTTGTTTTTATTGCCTAGAATGGCGTTTTTTTCGTTCTAGAATATCGTAAAAGACATTTTCCTGGTTTATATTGCCTAAAAAAAAAAGTTGGAAAAATGGCCATTTTTGGACCAAAATTATGGTTTAACCCCTTTGGAAAAATGTCAATTTTTCGACTTTTTGAACTTGTTGTTTTTATAACCTAGAAAGGCGTTTTTTCGTTCTAGAATATCGTAAAAGACATTTTCCTGACTTACATCGCCTAAAAAAAAAAGTTGGAAAAGTGGCCATTTTTGGACCAAAACCATAGATTAACCCCTTTGGAGAAATGTCAATTTTTCGACTTTTTGAACTTGTTGTTTTTATAGCCTAGAAAGGCGTCTTTTTCGTTCTAGAATATCGTAAAAGACATTTTCCTGGCTTATATTGCCTAAAAAAAAAAGGTTGGAAAAATGGCCATTTTTGGACGAAAACCATGGGTTAACCCCTTTGGAAAAATGTCAATTTTTCGACTTTTTGAACTTGATGTTTTTATAGCCTAGAAAGGCGTTTTTTCGTTCTAGAATATCGTAAAAGACATTTTCCTGACTTACATCGCCTAAAAAAAAAAAGTTGGGAAAATGGCCATTTTTGGACCAAAACCATAGATTAACCCCTTTGGAGAAATGTCAATTTTTCGACTTTTTGAACTTGTTGTTTTTATAGCCTAGAAAGGCGTTTTTTCGTTCTAGAATATCGTAAAAGACATTTTCCTTGCTTATTTTGCCTAAAAAAAAAATTGGGAAAAATGGCCATTTTTGGACCAAAACCATGGGTTAACCCCTTTGGAAAAATGTCAATTTTTCGACTTTTTGAACTTGTTATTTTTATAGCCTAGAAAGGCGTTTTTATCGTTCTAGAATATCGTAAAAGACATTTTCCTGGCTTATATTGGCTAAAAAAAAAAGTCGGAAAAATGGCCATTTTTGGACCAAAACCATGGGTTAACCCCTTTGGAAAAATGTCAATTTTTCGACTTTTTGAACTTGTTGTTTATATAGCCTAGAAAGGCGTTTTTTCGTTCTAGAATATCGTAAAAGACATTTTCCTGGCTTCCATTGCCTCAAAAAAAAAAAGTTGGAAAAATGGCCATTTTTGGACCAAAACCATGGATTAACCCCTTTGGAAAAATGTCAATTTTTCGACCTTTTGAACATGTTGTTTTTATAGCCTAGAAAGGCGTTTTTTTCGTTCTAGAATATCGTAAAAGACATTCTCCTGACTTATATCGTCTAAAAAAAAAAAGTTGGAAAAATGGCCATTTTTGGACCAAAACCATGAGTTAACCCGTTTGGAAAAATGTAAATTTTTCGACTTTTTGAACTTGTTGTTTTTATAGCCTAGAAAGGCGTTTTTTTCGTTCTCGAATATCGTAAAAGACATTTTCCTCGCTTATATTGCCTAAAAAAAAAAGTTGGAAAAATGGCCATTTTTGGACCAAAACCATGGATTAACCCCTTTGGAAAAATGTCAATTTTTCGCCTTTTTGAACTTCTTGTTTTTATAGCCTAGAAAGGCGTTTTTTCGTTCTAGAATATCGCAAAAGACATTTTCCTGACTTACATCGCATAAAAAAAAAAATTGGAAAAATGGCCATTTTTGGACCAAAACCATAGATTAACCCCTTTGGAGAAATGTCAATTTTTGGACTTTTTGAACTTCTTGTTTTTATAGCCTAGAAAGGCGTTTTTTTCGTTCTAGAATATCATAAAAGACATTTTCCTGGCTTATATTGCCAAAAAAAAAAAGGTTGAAAAATGGCCATTTTTTGATGAATACCATGGGTTAACCCATTTGGAAAAATGTCAATTTTTCGACTTTTTGAACTTGTTGCTTTTATAGCCTAGAAAGGCGTTTTTTTCGTTCTAGAATATCGTAAAAGACATTTTCCTCGCTTATATTGCCTAAAAAAAAAACTTGGAAAAACGGTCATTTTTGGACCAAAATTATGGGTTAACCCCTTTGGAAAAATGTGAATTTTTCGACTTTTTGAAGTTGTTGTTTTTATAGCCTAGAAAGGCGTTTTTTTCGTTCTAGAATATCGTAAAAGACATTTTCCTGGCTTATTTTGCCTAAAAAAAAAGTTGGAAAAATGGCCATTCTTGGACCAAAACCATGGATTAACCCCTTTGGAAAAATGTCAATTTTTCGACTTTTTGAACTTGTTGTTTTTATAGCCTAGAAAGGCGTTTTTTCGTTCTAGAATATCGTAAAAGACATTTTCCTGACTTACATCGCCTAAAAAAAAAAAGTTGGAAAAATGGCCATTTTTGGACCAAAACCATAGATTAACCCCTTTGGAGAAATGTCAATTTTTCGAATTTTTGAACTTGTTCTTTTTATAGCGAAGAAAGGCGTTTTTTTCGTTCTAGAATATCGTAAAAGACATTATCCTGGTTATATTGGCAAAAAAAAAAATTGGAAAAATGGCCATTTTCGGACCAAAACCATGGGTTAACCCCTTTGGAAAAATGTCAATTTTTCGACTTTTTGAACTTGTTGTTTTTATAGCGTAGAAAGGCGTTTTTTTCGCTCTAGAATATCGTAAAAGACATTTTCCTGGCTTATATCGCCTAAAAAAAAAGTTGGAAAAAGGGCCATTTTGGGACCAAAACCATGGGTTAACCCCTTTGGAAAAATGTCAATTTTTGGACTTTTTGAACTTGTTGTTTTTATAGCCTAGAAAGGCGTTTTTTCGTTCTAGAATATTGTAAAAGACGTTTTCCTTGCTTATATTGCCTAAAAAAAAAAGTTGGAAAAATAGCCATTTTTGGACCAAAACCATGGGTTAACCCCTGTGGAAAAATGTCAATTTTTCGACTTCTTGAACTTGTTGTTTTTATAGCCTAGAAAGGCGTTTTTTTCGTTCTAGAATATCGTAAAAGATATTTTCCTGGCTTATATTGCCGAAAAAAAAAGGTTGAAAAATGGCCATTTTTTGATGAATACAATGGGTTAACCCCTTTGGAAAAATGTCAATTTTTCGACTTTTTGAACTTGTTGTTTTAATGGCCTTGAAAGGCGTTTTTTTCGTTCTAGAATATCGTAAAACACATTTTCCTGGCTTATATTGCCAAAAAAAAAGAGTTGGAAAAATGGCCGCTTTCGAAGCAAAACCATGGGTTAACCCCTTTGGAAAAATGTCAATTTTTCGACTTTTTGAACTTGTTGTATTTATAGCCTTGAAAAGAGTTTTTCCGTTCTAGAATATCGTAAAAGACATTTTCCTGGCTTATATTGCCTAAAAAAAAAAGTTGGAAAAATAGCCATTTTTGGACCAAAACCATGGGTTAACCCCTTTGGAAAAATGTCAATTTTTCTACTTCTTGAACTTGTTGTTTTTATAGCCTAGAAAGGCGTTTTTTTCGTTCTAGAATATCGTAAAAGATATTTTCCTGGCTTATATTGCCGGAAAAAAAAAAGGTTGAAAAATGGCCATTTTTTGATGAATACAATGGGTTAACCCCTTTGGAAAAATGCCAATTTTTCGACTTTTTGAACTTGTTGTATTTATAGCCTTGAAAAGAGTTTTTCTGTTCTAGAATATCGTAAAAGACATTTTCCTGGTTTATATTGCCTAAACAAAAAAGTTGGAAAAATGGCCATTTTTAAAAAAAAACCATGGGTTAACCCCTTTGGAAAAATGTCAATTTTTCAACTTTTTGAAGTTGTTGTTTTTATTGTCTAGAAAGGTGTTGTTTTGTTCTAGAATATCGTAAAAGACATTTTCCTGGCCCATATTGCCTAAAGAAAAAAAGTTGGAAAAATGGCCATTTTTTGAAAAAAAGCATGGGTTGACCCCTTTGGAAAAATGTTAATTTTTCGACTGTTTAAACTTCTTGTTTTTATAGCCTAGAAAGGTGTTTTTTCGTTCTAGAATATCGTAAAAGACATTTTCCTGGCCTATATTCCTTAAAAAATAGAAAATTTGAAAAATGGCCATTTTTGGACCAAAAGCATTGGTTAACCCCTTTGGAAAAATGTCAATTTTTCGACGTTTTGAACTTCTTGTTTTTATGGCCCAGAAAGGCGTTTTTTTCTCTTAGAATATGGTAAAAGACATTTTCCTGGCCTACATTGCCTAAACAAAAAAAGTTGGAAAAATGGCCATTTTTTGACAAAAGCATGGGTTAACCCCTTTAGAAAAATGTCAATTTTATTACTTTTTGAACTTCTGGTTTTTATCGCCTAGAAAGCCGTTTTTTCGTTCTAGAATATCGTAAAAGATATTTTTCTGACCTATATTGCCGAAAAAAACAGTTGGAAAAATGGCCATTTTTGGACCCAAACCATGGGTTTACCCCTTTCGAAAAATGTCATTTTTTCTACTTTTTGAACTTCTTGTTTTTATAGCCTAGAAAGGCGTTTACTCGTTCTAAAATATCGTAAAACACATTTTCCTGGCCTATATTGCCGAAAAAAAAACTTGGAAAAATGGCCATATTTAAACCAAAAGCATGGGTGAACCCCTTTGGGAAAATGGCAATTTTTCTACTTTTTGTACTTTTTGTCTTTATGGCCTAGAAAGGTGTTTTTTCGTTCTAGAATATCGTAAAAGAAATTTTCCTGGCCTATATTGCCTAAAAAAACAAAAATTGAACAATGCTCGTTTTTGGACCAAAAGCATGGGTTAACCACTTTGAAAAATGTCAATTTTTCGACTTTTTGAACTTCTTGTTTTTATGGCCTAGAAAAGCGTTTTTTTCCTTTAAGATTATGGTAAAAGGCACTTTCCTGGCTAAAGTTGCCAAAAAAAAAGGTTGCGAAAATGGCCATTTCTGGACCAAAAGCACGGGTTAACCTCTTTGGAAAAATGTCAATTTTTCGACTTTTTGAACTTCTTGTTTTTATAGCCTAGAAAGGTGTTTTTTCGTTCTAGAATATCCTAAAAGACTTCCTTGCCTATATTGGCTACAAAATAAACTTGAAACAATGGCCATTTCTGGACCAAAAGCATGGGTTAACCGCTTTGAAAACATGTCAATTTTATGACTTTTTGAACTTCTTGTTTTTATAGCCTAGAGAGGCATTTTTTTATTCTACAATATCAGAAAACACATTTTCCTGGCCTATATTGCCTAAACAAAAAAAGTCGAAAAAATGGCAGTTTTTTGACAAAAAGCATGGGTTGACCCCTTTGGAAAAATGTCAATTTTATGACTTTTTGAAGCTCTTGTTTTTATAGCCTAGAGAGGCGTTTTCGCGTTCTAGAATATCGTAAAAGACATTTTCCTGGCCGATATTGCCTGAACAAAAAAATTTGGAAAAATGGCCATGTTTTGACAAAAAGCATGGGTTAACCCCTTTGGAAAAATGTGAATTTTATGACTTTTTGGACTTCTTGTTTTTACCGCCTAGAAAGCCGTTTTTTTGCTCTACAATATCGTAAAAGACATTTTTCTGACCTATATTGCCGAAAAAAAAAAGTTGGAAAAATGGCCATTTTTGGACCAAAAGCATGGGTTAACCCCTTTCGAAAAATGTCAATTTTATGACTTTTTGAACTTCTTGTTTTTATAGCCTAGAGAGGCGTTTTTGCGTTCTACAATATCGTAAAAGACATTTTCCCGGCCTATATTGCCAAGAAAAAAGACTTGGAAAAAGGAACATTATTGGACCAAAGCCATGGCTTAACCCCTTTGGAAAAATGTCAATTTTATGACTTTTTGAACTTCTTGTTTTTATCGCCTAGAAAGCCGTTTTTTCGTTCTGGAATATCGTAAAAGAAATTCTCCTGACCTATATTGCCGAAAAAAAAGTTGGAAAAATGGCCATTTTTGGGCCAAAAGCATGGGTTAACCCCTTTCGAAAAATGTCATGTTTTCTACTTTTTGAACTTCTTGTTTTTATAGCCTAGACAGGCGTTTACTCGTTCTAAAATATCGTAAAAGACATTTTCTTGGCTAAAATTGCCTAAAAAAAAAAGTTTGAAAAATGCCCATTTTGGACAAAAACCATGGGTTAACCCCTTTGGAAAAATGTCAATTTTATGACTTTTTGAACTTCTTGTTTTTATAGCTTCGAAAGGTGTTTTTTAGTTCGAGAATATCCTAAAAGACATTTTCCTGGCTAAAATTGCCTAAAAAAAAAAGTTTGAAAAATGCCCATTTTTGGACAAAAACCATGGGTTAACCCCTATGGAAAAATGCCAATTTTTCGACTTTTTAAACTTCTTGTTTGTAAAGCCTAGAAAGGCGTTTTTTCGTTCTACAATATCGGAAAAGACATTTTTTTGGCCTATATTGCCGAAAAAAAAACTTGGATAAATAGCCATATTTGGACCAAAAGGATGGGTTAGCTACTTTGAAAAATGCAAATTTTTCGACTTTTTGGACCAAAACCATGGACTAACCCCTTTGGAAAAATTCTCAGTTTCCGTTTTTCATAAACAGTTCTTTTTATAGTCTTTAAAGGCTTTTTTTTTTATCCAAAACGTCAGCAAACACTTTTTCTCGATCTATTTTTGATAAACACAAAATATGAAAAAACTTTAGCTTTTTGACCAAAATCATGGACTATCCCCTTTGCAAAAATGTCAATTTTGCCTTCTTTTTAAATTCATCTTTATATTCTTCTTCTTCTTCTAAACACAAAATATGAAAAAACGTCAAGTTTTTTACCAAAATCATGGACTTTCCCCTTTGCAAAAATGTCAATTTTGCCTTCTTTTTAAATCCATTTTTTATTCTCTAGAAAAGCTTGTTTTCTAACGAGAACGTCACCAAATACTTTTTCTAAGTTTATTTTGCATAACTTGAAAGGTTAACAAAAGTTTCAATTTTTGACCAAAACCATGGACTAACCCCTTTGGAAAAATGCTAATTTTGTGGGTTTTTAAAACCGATGTTTTCGTTGTTGAGAAAGGCTTGTTTGCTATATAAAACGTAAAAATCGTATTTTCACGATTTATTTTCGCGATCTATGACATGGGAATAAAGGGGGTTACAAGGGGTTACTTGGGGTTACAAGGGGTTACAAGGGGTTACAGGGGATTACAAAGGGTGACAGAGGGTGACATGGGGTGACAGAGGCTTAAAAGGATTACAGAAACTTTTTTCTATCTAGAACGTTCCCAGATACTTTTTCTTGGTCTATTTTGGATAAAAATTAAAGTTAAGGAAATCTCAAATTTTTGACCAAAACGATGGACTTACCCCTTTGGAAAAATTCTCATGTTGCGGTTTTTATAAACAGTTTTTTTATAGTCTTGAAAGGCTTCTTTTTTATTTAGAACGTCAGCAAACACTTTTTCTCGATCTATTTTTGATAAACACAAAACATGAAAAAACTTCACCTTTTTGACCAAAATCATGGACTATCCCCTTTGCAAAAATGTCAATTTTGCCTTCATTTTAAATCCGTGTTTATATTGTCTAGAAAAGCTTGTTTTCTAACGAGAACGTCACCAAATACTTTTTCTGGGTTTATTTTGCATAACACGAAAGGTTAACAAAATTTCCAATTTTTGACCAAAACCATGGACTAACCCCTTTGGTAAAATGCTAATTTTGTGGGTTTTTGAAACCGATGTTTTGGTTGTTCAGAAAGGCTTGTTTGCTATATAAAACATCAAAAATCATGTTTTCACGATTTATTTTCGCGATCTATGACATGGGAATACAGGGGGTTACAAGGGGTTACAAGGGGTTACAGGGGGTTACAAAGGGTGACAGAGGGTGACAAGGGCTGACAGATGGTTAGGGGGATTACAGAAACTTTTTTCTATCTTGAACGTTCCCAGATACTTTTTCTTGGTCTATTTTCGATAAAAATCAAAGTGGAAGAAATCTCAAACTTTTGACCAAAACGATGGACTTACCCCTTTGGAAAAATTCTCATTTTGCGTTTTTCATAAACAGTTCTTTTTATAGTCTTTAAAGGCTTCTCTTTTATCTAGAACGTCAGCAAACACTTTTTCTCGATCTATTTTTGATAAACACAAAAGATGAAAAAACTTCAACTTTTTGACCAAAATCATGGACTATCCCCTTTGCAAAAATGTCAATTTTTCCTTCTTTTTAAATCCATGTTTATATTGTCTAGAAAAGCTTGTTTTCTAACAAGAATGTCACCAAATACTTTTTCTGGGTTTACTTTGCATAACACGAAAGGTTGAAAAAATTTCCAATTTTTGACCAAAACCATGGACTAACCTCTTTGGAAAAATGCTTATTTTGCGTTTTTCATAAACAGTTATTTTTATAATTTTTAAAGGCTTCTTTTTTATCTAGAACGTCAGCAAACACTTTTTGTCGATCTATTTTTGATAAAAATAAAAGATGAAAAAACTTCAACTTTTTGACCAAAATGATCGACTATCTCTTTTGCAAAAATTTCACATTTGCCTTCTTTTTAAATCCATGTTTATATTGTCTAGAAAAGCTTGTTTTCTAACAAGAATGTCACCAAATACTTTTTCTGGGTTTACTTTGCATAACACGAAAGGTTGAAAAAATTTCCAATTTTTGACCAAAACCATGGACTAACCCCTTTGGAAAAATGCTAATTTTGTGGGTTTTTGAAACCGATGTTTTCGTTGTTCAGAAAGGCTTGTTTGCTATGTAAAAAGTCGAAAATCATTTTTTCACGATTTATTTTCGCGATTTATGACATGGGAATACATGGGGTTACCAGGGGTTACTGGGGGTTACAAGGGGTTACAAGGGGTTACAGGGGGTTACAAGGGGTTACAAGGGGTTACAAGGGGTTACAAAGGGTGACAGAGGGTGACAAGAAGTGACAGAGGCGGGAAAGGATTAAGGACACGTTTTTCTAACTAGAACGTTCCCAGATACTTTTTCTTGGTCTATTTTGCATAAAAATCAAAGTTGAAGAAATCTCAAATTTTTGACCAAAACGATGGACTAAGTTCTTTGGAAAAATTCTCATATTGCGTTTTTCATCAACAGTTGTTTTCATAGTCTTTAAAGGCTTCTTTTTTATCTAGAACGTCAGGAAACACTTTTTCTCGAGCTTTTTTTGATAAACAGAAAACATGAAAAAACTTAACTTTTTGACCGAAATCATGGACTATCCCCTTTGCAAAAATGTCAATTTTGCCTTCTTTTTAAATGCATGTTTATATTATCTAGAAAGGCTTGTCTTCTAATGAGAACGTCACCAAATACTTTTTCTGGGTTTATTTTGCATAACAGGAAAGGTTAAAAAATTTCCAATTTTTGACCAAAACGATGGACTAACCCCTTCTAAAAAATTTTCATATTGCGTTTTTCATAAACAGTTGTTTTTATAGTCTTTAAAGACTTGTGTTTATCTAGAACGTCAGCAAACACTTTTTCTCGATCTATTTTTGATAAACACAAAAGATGAAAAAACTTTACCTTTTTGACAAAATCATGGACTATCTTTTTTGCAAAAATGTCAATTTTGCCTTCTTTTTAAATCCATGTTTATATTGTCTAGAAAAGCTTGTTTACTAACGAGAACGTCACCAAATACTTTTTCTGGGTTTAATTTGCATAACACGAAAGGTTAACAAAATTTCCAATTTTTGACCAAAACCATGGACTAACCCCTTTGGAAAAATGCTAATTTTGTGGGTTTTTGAAACCGATGTTTTCGTTGTTCAGAAAGGCTTGTTTGCTATATAAAACGTGAAAAATCATTTTTTCACGATTTATTTTCGCGATCTATGACCTGGGAATACAGGGGGTTACCAGAGGTTACTTGGGATTACAAGGGGTTACAAGGGGTTACAGGGGGTTACAAAGGGTGACAGAGGGTGACAAGGGGTGAAAGAGGGTTAAAAGGATTACAAAAACTTTTTTCTAACTAGAACGTTCCCAGATACTTTTTTTTTTGGTCTATTTTCCATAAAAATCAAAGTTGAAGAAATCTCAATTTTTGACCAAAACGATGGACTAACCCCTTTGGAAAAATTCTCATTTTGCGTTTTTCATCAACAGTTTTTTTTATAGTCTTTAAAGGCCCCTTTTTTATCTAGAACGTCAGCAAACACTTTTTCTCGAGCTTTTTTTGATAAACAGAAAACATGAAAAATCTTAACTGTTTGACCGAAATCATGGACTATCCCTTTGCAAAAATGTCAATTTTGCCTTCTGTTTAAATCCATGTTTATATTGTCTAGAAAGGCTTGTCTTCTAATGAGAACGTCACCAAATACTTTTTCTGGGTTTATTTTGCATAACAGGAAAGGTTAAAAAAATTTCCAATTTTTGACCAAAACGATGGACTAACCCATTTGGAAAAATTCTCATATTGCGTTTTTCATCAACAGTTGTTTTTATAGTCTTTAAAGGCTTCTTTTTTATCTAGAACGTCAGCAAACACTTTTTCTCGAGCTTTTTTTTGATAAACAGAAAACATGAAAAAACTTAACTTTTTGACCGAAATCATGGACTATCCCCTTTGCAAAAATGTCAATTTTGCCTTCTGTTTAAATCCATGTTTATATTGTCTAGAAAGGCTTGTGTTCTAACGAGAACGTCACCAAATAGTTTTTCTGAGTTTATTTTGCATACCACAAAAGGTTAACAAAATTTCCAATGTTTGACCAAAACCATGGACTAACCCCTTTGGAAAAATTCTCATATTGCGTTTTTCATCAACAGTTGTTTTTATAGTCTTTAAAGGCTTCTTTTTTATCTAGAACGTCAGCAAACACTTTTTCTCGAGCTTTTTTTTGATAAACAGAAAACATGAAACAACTTAACTTTTTGACCGAAATCATGGACTATCCCCTTTGCAAAAATGTCAATTTTGCCTTCTTTTTAAATCCATGATTATATTGTCTAGAAAGGCTTGTCTTCTAATGAGAACGTCACCAAATACTTTTTCTGGGTTTATTTTGCATAACAGGAAAGGTTAACAAAATTTCCAATTTTTGACCAAAACCATGGACTAACCCCTTTGGAAAAATTCTCATTTTGCGTTTTTCATAAACAGTTGTTTTTATAGTCTTTAAAGACTTCTATTTATCTAGAACGTCAGCAAACACTTTTTCTCGATCTATTTTTGATAAACACAAAAGATGAAAAAACTTTACCTTTTTGACCAAAATCATGGACTATCTTTTGTGCAAAAACGTCAATTTTGCCTTCTTTTTAAATCCATGTTTATATTGTCTAGAAAAGCTTGTTTACTAACGAGAACGTCACCAAATACTTTTTCTGGGTTTATTTTGCATAACACGAAAGGTAAACAAAATTGCCAATTTTTCACCAAAACCATGGACTAAGCCCTTTGGAAAAATTCTCATTTTGCGTTTTTCATAAACAGTTGTTTTTATAGTCTTTTAAGGCTTCTTTTTTATCTAGGACGTCAGCTAACACTTTTTCTCGATCTATTTTTGATAAACACAAAAGATGAAAAAACTTCACCTTTTTGACCAAAATCATGGACTATCTCCTTTGCAAAAATGTCAATTTTGCCTTCTTTTTAAATCCATGTTTATATTGTCTAGAAAAGCTTGTTTACTAACGAGAACGTCACCAAATACTTTTTCTGGGTTTATTTTGCATAACACGAAAGGTTAACAAAATTTCCAATTTTTGACCAAAACCATGGACTAACCCCTTTGGAAAAATGCTAATTTTGTGGGTTTTTGAAACCGATGTTTTCGTTGTTCAGAAAGGCTCGTTTGCTATATAAAACTTCAAAAATCAGTTTTTCACGATTTATTTTCGCGATCTATGACCTGGGAATACCGGGGGTTACCCAGGGTTACTTCGTGTTACAAGGGGTTACAGGGGGTTACAAAGGGTGACAGAGGGTGACAAAGGGTAAAAGAGGGTTAAAAGGATTACAGAAACTTTTTTCTAACTAGAACGTTCCGAGATACTTTTTTTTTGGTCTATTTTGCATAAAAATCAAAGTTGAAGAAATCTCAAATTTTTGACCAAAACGATGGACTAACCCCTTTGGAAAAATTCTCATTTTGCGTTTTTCATCAACAGTTGTTTTTATAGTCTTTAAAGGCTTCTTTTTTATCTAGAACGTCAGCAAACACTTTTTCTCGAGCTTTTTTTGATAAACAAAAAACATGAAAAAATTTAACTGTTTGACCGAAATCATGGACTATCCTCTTTGCAAAAATGTCAATTTTGCCTTCTTTTTAAATGCATGTTTATATTGTCTAGAAAGGCTTGTCTTCTAATGAGAACGTCACCAAATACTTTTTCTGCGTTTATTTTGCATAACAGGAAAGGTTAACAAAATTTCCAATTTTTGACCAAAACGATGGACTAACCCCTGTGGAAAAATTCTCATATTGCGTTTATCATCAACAGAATTTTTTATAGTCTTTAAAGGCTTCTTTTTTATCTAGAACGTCAGCAAACACTTTTTCTCGAGCTTTTTTTGATAAACAGAAAACATGAAAAAACTTAACTGTTTGACCGAAATCATGGACTATCCCCTTTGCAAAAATGTCAATTTTGCCTTCTTTTTAAATCCATGTTTATATTGTCTAGAAAGGCTTGTCTTCTAATGAGAACGTCACCAAATACTTTTTCTAGAGCTTTTTTTGATAAACAGAAAACATGAAAAAACGTAACTTTTTGACCGAAATCATGGACTATCCCCATTGCAAAAATGTCAATTTTGCCTATTTTTTTAACTCCATGTTTATATTGTCTAGAAAGGCTTGTCTTCTAATGAGAACGTCACCAAATACTTTTTCTGGCTTTATTTTGCATAACAGGAAAGGTTAACGAAATTTCCAATTTTTGACCAAAACCATGGACTAACCCCTTTGGAAAAATTCTCATATTGCGTTTTTCATAAACAGTTGTTTTTATAGTCTTTAAAGACTTCTATTTATCTAGGACGTCAGCTAACACTTTTTCTTGATCTATTTTTGATAAACACAAAAGATGAAAAAACTTCACCTTTTTGACCAAAATCATGGACTATCTCCTTTGCAAAATGTGAATTTTGCCTTGTATTTAAATCCATGTTTATATTGTCTAGAAAAGCTTGTTTACTAACGAGAACGTCACCAAATACTTTTTCTGGGTTTATTTTGCATAACACGAAAGGTTAACAAAATTTCCAATTTTTGACCAAAACCATGGACTAACCCCATTGGAAAAATGCTAATTTTATGGTTTTTGAAACCCATGTTTTCGTTGTTCAGAAAGGCTTGTTTGCTATATAAAACGTCAAAAATCAGTTTTTCACTATTTATTTTCGCGATCTATGACATGGGAATACCGGGGGTTACCAGGGGTTACTTGGGGTTACAAGGGGTTACAAGGGGTTACAGGGGGTTACAGGGGGTTACAAGGGGTTACAGGGGGTTACCAGGGGTTACTTGGGGTTACAAGGGGTTACAAGGGGTTACAGGGGGTTACAGGGGGTTACAAGGGGTTACAGGGGGTTACCAGGGGTTACTTGGGGTTACAAGGGGTTACAAGGGGTTACAAGGGGTTACAGGGGGTTACAAGGGGTTACAAGGGGTTACAGGGGGTTACAAAGGGTAACAGAGGGTGACAAGGGGTGAAAGAGGGTTAAAAGGATTACAGAAACTTTTTTCTAACTAGAACGTTCCCAGATACTTTGTTTTTGGTCTATTTTGCATAAAAATCAAAGTTGAAGAAATCTCAAATTTTTGACCAAAACGATGGACTAACCCCTTTGGTAAAATTCTCATTTTGCGTTTTTTATAAACAGTTTTTTTTTATAGTCTTTAAAGGCTTCTTTTTTATCTAAAACGTCAGCAAACACTTTTTCTCGATCTATTTTTGATAAACACAAAAGATGAAAAAACTTCAGCTTTTTGACCAAAATCATGGACTATCTCCTTTGCAAAAATGTCAATTTTGCCTTCTTTTTAAATCCATGTTTATATTGTCTAGAAAAGCTTGTTTTCTAACGAGAACGTCACCAAATACTTTTTTGGGGTTTATTTTGCATAACACGAAAGGTTAACAAAATTGCCAATTTTTGACCAAAACCATGGACTAAGCCCTTTGGAAAAATTCTCATTTTGCGTTTTCCATAAACAGTTGTTTTTATAGTCTTTTAAGGCTTCTTTTTTATCTAGGACGTCAGCTAACACTTTTTCTCGATCTATTTTTGATAAACACAAAAGATGAAAAAACTTCACCTTTTTGACCAAAATCATGGACTATCTCCTTTGCAAAAATGTCAATTTTGCCTTCTTTTTAAATCCATGTTTATATTGTCTAGAAAAGCTTGTTTACTAACGAGAACGTCACCAAATACTTTTTCTGGGTTTATTTTGCATAACACGAATGGTTAACAAAATTTCCAATTTTTGACCAAAACCATGGACTAACCCCTTTGGAAAAAATTCTAATTTTGTGGGTTTTTGAAACCGATGTTTTCGTTGTTCAGAAAGGCTTGTTTGCTATATAAAACGTCAAAAATCAGTTTTTCACGATTTATTTTCGCGATCTATAACATGGGAATACAGGGGGTTACCAGGCGTTACTTGGGGTTACAAGGGGTTAGAGGGGGTTACAAGGGGTTACAGGGGGTTACAAGGGGTTACAAGGGGTTACAGGGGGTTACAAACGGTGACAGAGGGTGACAAGGGGTGAAAGAGGGTTAAAAGGATTACAGAAACTTTCTTCTAACTAGAACGTTCCCAGATACTTTTTTTGTTGGTCTATTTTGCATAAAAATCAAAGTTGAAGAAATCTCAAATTTTTGACCAAAACGATGGACTAACCCCTTTGGTAAAATTCTCATTTTGCGTTTTTTATAAACAGTTTTTTTTATAGTCTTTAAAGGCTTCTTTTTTATCTAGAACGTCAGCAAACACTTTTTCTCGATCTATTTTTGATAAACACAAAAGATGAAAAAACTTCAACTTTTTGACCAAAATCATGGACTATCCCCTTTGCAAAAATGTCAATTTTGCCTTCTTTTTAAATCCATGTTTATATTGTCTAGAAAAGCTT
This sequence comes from Porites lutea, assembly GCF_958299795.1. NCBI lineage: Eukaryota > Metazoa > Cnidaria > Anthozoa > Scleractinia > Poritidae > Porites > Porites lutea. Next base: position 29,440,508 of record NC_133210.1, on the reverse strand, counting down.
GTTTTTTAACGAGAACGTCACCAAATACTTTTTTTGGGTTTATTTTGCATAACACGAAAGGTTAACAAAATTGCCAATTTTTGACCAAAACCATGGACTAAGCCCTTTGGAAAAATTCTCATTTTGCGTTTTTCATAAACAGTTGTTTTTATAGTCTTTTAAGGCTTCTTTGTTTATCTAGGACGTCAGCTAACACTTTTTCTCGATCTATTTTTGATAAACACAAAACCTGAAAAAACTTCACCTTTTTGACCAAAATCATGGACTATCTCCTTTGCAAAAATGTCAATTTTGCCTTCTTTTTAAATCCATGTTGATATTGTCTAGAAAAGCTTGTTTACTAACGAGAACGTCACCAAATACTTTTTCTGGGTTTATTTTGCATAACACGAAAGGTTAACAAAATTTCCAATTTTTGACCAAAACCATGGACTAACCCCGTTGGAAAAATGCTAATTTTGTGGGTTTTTGAAACCGATGTTTTCGTTGTTCAGAAAGGCTTGTTTGCTATATAAAACGTCAAAAATCAGTTTTTCACGATTTATTTTCGCAATCTATGACATGGGAATACAGGGGGTTACCAGGGGTTACTTGGGGTTCCAAGGGGTTACAGGGGGTTACAAGGGGTTACAGGGGGTTACAAGGGGTTACAGGGGGTTACAAGGGGTTACAAGGGGTTACAGGGGGTTACAAAGGGTGACAGAGGGTGAAAAGGGGTGAAAGAGGGTTAAAAGGATTACAGAAACTTTTTTCTAACTAGAACGTTCCCAGATACTTTTTTTTTGGTCTATTTTGCATAAAAATCAAAGTTGAAGAAATCTCAAATTTTTGACCAAAACGATGGACTAACCCCTTTGGTAAAATTCTCATTTTGCGTTTTTTTTAAACAGTTTTTTTATAGTCCTTAAAGGCTTCTTTTTTATCTAGAACGTCAGCAAACACTTTTTCTCGATCTATTTTTGATAAACACAAAAGATGAAAAAACTTCAACTTTTTGACCGAAATCATGGACTATCCCCTTTGCAAAAATGTCAATTTTGCCTTCTTTTTAAATCCATGTTTATATTGTCTAGAAAAGCTTGTTTTCTAACGAGAACGTCACCAAATACTTTTTTGGGGTTTATTTTGCATAACACGAAAGGTTAACAAAATTGCCAATTTTTGACCAAAACCATGGACTAACCCCTTTGGAAAAATTCTCATTTTGTGTTTTTCATAAACAGTTGTTTTTATAGTCTTTAAAGGCTTCTTTTTTATCTAGGACGTCAGCTAACACTTTTTCTCGATCTATTTTTGATAAACACAAAAGATGAAAAAACTTCACCTTTTTGACCAAAATCATGGACTATCTCCTTTGCAAAAATGTCAATTTTGCCTTCTTTTTAAATCCATGTTTATATTGTCTAGAAAAGCTTGTTTACTAACGAGAACGTCACCAAATACTTTTTCTGGGTTTATTTTGCATAACACGAATGGTTAACAAAATTTCCAATTTTTGACCAAAACCATGGACTAACCCCTTTGGAAAAAATTCTAATTTTGTGAGTTTTTGAAACCGATGTTTTCGTCGTTCAGAAAGGCTTGTTTGCTATATAAAACGTCAAAAATCAGTTTTTCACGATTTATTTTCGCAATCTATGACATGGGAATACAGGGGGTTACCAGGGGTTACTTGGGGTTCCAAGGGGTTACAGGGGGTTACAAGGGGTTACAGGGGGTTACAAGGGGTTACAGGGGGTTACAAGGGGTTACAAGGGGTTACAGGGGGTTACAAAGGGTGACAGAGGGTGAAAAGGGGTGAAAGAGGGTTAAAAGGATTACAGAAACTTTTTTCTAACTAGAACGTTCCCAGATACTTTTTTTTTGGTCTATTTTGCATAAAAATCAAAGTTGAAGAAATCTCAAATTTTTGACCAAAACGATGGACTAACCCCTTTGGTAAAATTCTCATTTTGCGTTTTTTTTAAACAGTTTTTTTATAGTCCTTAAAGGCTTCTTTTTTATCTAGAACGTCAGCAAACACTTTTTCTCGATCTATTTTTGATAAACACAAAAGATGAAAAAACTTCAACTTTTTGACCGAAATCATGGACTATCCCCTTTACAAAAATGTCAATTTTGCCTTCTTTTTAAATCCATGTTTATATTGTCTAGAAAAGCTTGTTTTCTAACGAGAACGTCACCAAATACTTTTTTTGGGTTTATTTTGCATAACACGAAAGGTTAACAAAATTGCCAATTTTTGACCAAAACCATGGACTAACCCCTTTGGAAAAATTCTCATTTTGTGTTTTTCATAAACAGTTGTTTTTATAGTCTTTAAAGGCTTCTTTTTTATCTAGGACGTCAGCTAACACTTTTTCTCGATCTATTTTTGATAAACACAAAAGATGAAAAAACTTCACCTTTTTGACCAAAATCATGGACTATCTCCTTTGCAAAAATGTCAATTTTGCCTTCTTTTTAAATCCATGTTTATATTGTCTAGAAAAGCTTGTTTACTAACGAGAACGTCACCAAATACTTTTTCTGGGTTTATTTTGCATAACACGAATGGTTAACAAAATTTCCAATTTTTGACCAAAACCATGGACTAACCCCTTTGGAAAAAATTCTAATTTTGTGAGTTTTTGAAACCGATGTTTTCGTCGTTCAGAAAGGCTTGTTTGCTATATAAAACGTCAAAAATCAGTTTTTCACGATTTATTTTCGCAATCTATGACATGGGAATACAGGGGGTTACCAGGGGTTACTTGGGGTTCCAAGGGGTTACAGGGGGTTACAAGGGGTTACAGGGGGTTACAAGGGGTTACAGGGGGTTACAAGGGGTTACAAGGGGTTACAGGGGGTTACAAAGGGTGACAGAGGGTGAAAAGGGGTGAAAGAGGGTTAAAAGGATTACAGAAACTTTTTTCTAACTAGAACGTTCCCAGATACTTTTTTTTTGGTCTATTTTGCATAAAAATCAAAGTTGAAGAAATCTCAAATTTTTGACCAAAACGATGGACTAACCCCTTTGGTAAAATTCTCATTTTGCGTTTTTTTTAAACAGTTTTTTTATAGTCCTTAAAGGCTTCTTTTTTATCTAGAACGTCAGCAAACACTTTTTCTCGATCTATTTTTGATAAACACAAAAGATGAAAAAACTTCAACTTTTTGACCGAAATCATGGACTATCCCCTTTACAAAAATGTCAATTTTGCCTTCTTTTTAAATCCATGTTTATATTGTCTAGAAAAGCTTGTTTTCTAACGAGAACGTCACCAAATACTTTTTTTGGGTTTATTTTGCATAACACGAAAGGTTAACAAAATTGCCAATTTTTGACCAAAACCATGGACTAACCCCTTTGGAAAAATTCTCATTTTGTGTTTTTCATAAACAGTTGTTTTTATAGTCTTTAAAGGCTTCTTTTTTATCTAGGACGTCAGCTAACACTTTTTCTCGATCTATTTTTGATAAACACAAAAGATGAAAAAACTTCACCTTTTTGACCAAAATCATGGACTATCTCCTTTGCAAAAATGTCAATTTTGCCTTCTTTTTAAATCCATGTTTATATTGTCTAGAAAAGCTTGTTTACTAACGAGAACGTCACCAAATACTTTTTCTGGGTTTATTTTGCATAACACGAATGGTTAACAAAATTTCCAATTTTTGACCAAAACCATGGACTAACCCCTTTGGAAAAAATTCTAATTTTGTGGGTTTTTGAAACCGATGTTTTCGTTGTTCAGAAAGGCTTGTTTGCTATATAAAACGTCAAAAATCAGTTTTTCACGATTTATTTTCGCAATCTATGACATGGGAATACAGGGGGTTACCAGGGGTTACTTGGGGTTCCAAGGGGTTACAGGGGGTTACAAGGGGTTACAGGGGGTTACAAGGGGTTACAGGGGGTTACAAGGGGTTACAAGGGGTTACAGGGGGTTACAAAGGGTGACAGAGGGTGAAAAGGGGTGAAAGAGGGTTAAAAGGATTACAGAAACTTTTTTCTAACTAGAACGTTCCCAGATACTTTTTTTTTGGTCTATTTTGCATAAAAATCAAAGTTGAAGAAATCTCAAATTTTTGACCAAAACGATGGACTAACCCCTTTGGTAAAATTCTCATTTTGCGTTTTTTTTAAACAGTTTTTTTATAGTCCTTAAAGGCTTCTTTTTTATCTAGAACGTCAGCAAACACTTTTTCTCGATCTATTTTTGATAAACACAAAAGATGAAAAAACTTCAACTTTTTGACCGAAATCATGGACTATCCCCTTTACAAAAATGTCAATTTTGCCTTCTTTTTAAATCCATGTTTATATTGTCTAGAAAAGCTTGTTTTCTAACGAGAACGTCACCAAATACTTTTTTTGGGTTTATTTTGCATAACACGAAAGGTTAACAAAATTGCCAATTTTTGACCAAAACCATGGACTAACCCCTTTGGAAAAATTCTCATTTTGTGTTTTTCATAAACAGTTGTTTTTATAGTCTTTAAAGGCTTCTTTTTTATCTAGGACGTCAGCTAACACTTTTTCTCGATCTATTTTTGATAAACACAAAAGATGAAAAAACTTCACCTTTTTGACCAAAATCATGGACTATCTCCTTTGCAAAAATGTCAATTTTGCCTTCTTTTTAAATCCATGTTTATATTGTCTAGAAAAGCTTGTTTACTAACGAGAACGTCACCAAATACTTTTTCTGGGTTTATTTTGCATAACACGAATGGTTAACAAAATTTCCAATTTTTGACCAAAACCATGGACTAACCCCTTTGGAAAAAATTCTAATTTTGTGGGTTTTTGAAACCGATGTTTTCGTTGTTCAGAAAGGCTTGTTTGCTATATAAAACGTCAAAAATCAGTTTTTCACGATTTATTTTCGCAATCTATGACATGGGAATACAGGGGGTTACCAGGGGTTACTTGGGGTTCCAAGGGGTTACAGGGGGTTACAAGGGGTTACAGGGGGTTACAAGGGGTTACAGGGGGTTACAAGGGGTTACAAGGGGTTACAGGGGGTTACAAAGGGTGACAGAGGGTGAAAAGGGGTGAAAGAGGGTTAAAAGGATTACAGAAACTTTTTTCTAACTAGAACGTTCCCAGATACTTTTTTTTTGGTCTATTTTGCATAAAAATCAAAGTTGAAGAAATCTCAAATTTTTGACCAAAACGATGGACTAACCCCTTTGGTAAAATTCTCATTTTGCGTTTTTTTTAAACAGTTTTTTTATAGTCCTTAAAGGCTTCTTTTTTATCTAGAACGTCAGCAAACACTTTTTCTCGATCTATTTTTGATAAACACAAAAGATGAAAAAACTTCAACTTTTTGACCAAAATCATGGACTATCCCCTTTGCAAAAATGTCAATTTTGCCTTCTTTTTAAATCCATGTTTATATTGTCTAGAAAAGCTTGTTTTCTAACGAGAACGTCACCAAATACTTTTTTTGGGTTTATTTTGCATAACACGAAAGGTTAACAAAATTTCCAATTTTTGACCAAAACCATGGACTAACCCCTTTGGAAAAATTCTCATTTTGTGTTTTTCATAAACAGTTGTTTTTATAGTCTTTAAAGGCTTCTTTTTTATCTAGGACGTCAGCTAACACTTTTTCTCGATCTATTTTTGATAAACACAAAAGATGAAAAAACTTCACCTTTTTGACCAAAATCATGGACTATCTCCTTTGCAAAAATGTCAATTTTGCCTTCTTTTTAAATCCATGTTTATATTGTCTAGAAAAGCTTGTTTACTAACGAGAACGTCACCAAATACTTTTTCTGGGTTTATTTTGCATAACACGAATGGTTAACAAAATTTCCCATTTTTGACCAAAACCATGGACTAACCCCTTTGGAAAAAATTCTAATTTTGTGGGTTTTTGAAACCGATGTTTTCGTTGTTCAGAAAGGCTTGTTTGCTATATAAAACGTCAAAAATCAGTTTTTCACGATTTATTTTCGCAATCTATGACATGGGAATACAGGGGGTTACCAGGGGTTACTTGGGGTTCCAAGGGGTTACAGGGGGTTACAAGGGGTTACAGGGGGTTACAAGGGGTTACAGGGGGTTACAAGGGGTTACAAGGGGTTACAGGGGGTTACAAAGGGTGACAGAGGGTGAAAACGGGTGAAAGAGGGTTAAAAGGATTACAGAAACTTTTTTCTAACTAGAACGTTCCCAGATACTTTTTTTTTGGTCTATTTTGCATAAAAATCAAAGTTGAAGAAATCTCAAATTTTTGACCAAAACGATGGACTAACCCCTTTGGTAAAATTCTCATTTTGCGTTTTTTTTAAACAGTTTTTTTATAGTCCTTAAAGGCTTCTTTTTTATCTAGAACGTCAGCAAACACTTTTTCTCGATCTATTTTTGATAAACACAAAAGATGAAAAAACTTCAACTTTTTGACCGAAATCATGGACTATCCCCTTTGCAAAAATGTCAATTTTGCCTTCTTTTTAAATCCATGTTTATATTGTCTAGAAAAGCTTGTTTTCTAACGAGAACGTCACCAAATACTTTTTTTGGGTTTATTTTGCATAACACGAAAGGTTAACAAAATTGCCAATTTTTGACCAAAACCATGGACTAACCCCTTTGGAAAAATTCTCATTTTGTGTTTTTCATAAACAGTTGTTTTTATAGTCTTTAAAGGCTTCTTTTTTATCTAGGACGTCAGCTAACACTTTTTCTCGATCTATTTTTGATAAACACAAAAGATGAAAAAACTTCACCTTTTTGACCAAAATCATGGACTATCTCCTTTGCAAAAATGTCAATTTTGCCTTCTTTTTAAATCCATGTTTATATTGTCTAGAAAAGCTTGTTTACTAACGAGAACGTCACCAAATACTTTTTCTGGGTTTATTTTGCATAACACGAAAGGTTAACAAAATTTCCAATTTTTGACCAAAACCATGGACTAACCCCTTTGGAAAAATGCTAATTTTGTGGGTTTTTGAAACCGATGTTTTCGTTGTTGAGAAAGGCTTGTTTGCTATATAAAACGTCAAAAATCAGTTTTTCACCATTTATTTTCGCGATCTATGACATGGGAATACAGGGGGTTACCAGGGGTTAGTTGCGGTTACAAGGGGTTACAAGGGGTTACAAGGGGTTACAGGGGGTTACAAGGGGTTACAAGGGGTTATAAGGGGTACAAAGGGTGACAGAGGGTGACAAGGGGTGAAAGAGGGTTAAAAGGATTACAGAAACTTTTTTCTAACTAGAACGTTCCCAGATACTTTTTTTTTGGTCTATTTTGCATAAAAATCAAAGTTGAAGAAATCTCCAATTTTTGACCAAAACGATGGACTAACCCCTTTGGTAAAATTCTCATTTTGCGTTTTTTATAAACAGTTTTTTTTATAGTCTTTAAAGGCTTCTTTTTTATCTAGAACGTCAGCAAACACTTTTTCTCGATCTATTTTTGATAAACACAAAAGATGAAAAAACTTCAACTTTTTGACCAAAATCATGGACTATCCCCTTTGCAAAAATGTCAATTTTGCCTTCTTTTTAAATCCATGTTTATATTGTCTAGAAAAGCTTGTTTTCTAACGAGAACGTCACCAAATACTTTTTTTGGGTTTATTTTGCATAACACGAAAGGTTAACAAAATTGCCAATTTTTGACCAAAACCATGGACTAACCCCTTTGGAAAAATTCTCATTTTGTGTTTTTCATAAACAGTTGTTTTTATAGTCTTTAAAGGCTTCTTTTTTATCTAGGACGTCAGCTAACACTTTTTCTCGATCTATTTTTGATAAACACAAAAGATGAAAAAACTTCACCTTTTTGACCAAAATCATGGACTATCTCCTTTGCAAAAATGTCAATTTTGCCTTCTTTTTAAATCCATGTTTATATTGTCTAGAAAAGCTTGTTTACTAACGAGAACGTCACCAAATACTTTTTCTGGGTTTATTTTGCATAACACGAAAGGTTAACAAAATTTCCAATTTTTGACCAAAACCATGGACTAACCCCTTTGGAAAAATGCTAATTTTGTGGGTTTTTGAAACCGATGTTTTCGTTGTTCAGAAAGGCTCGTTTGCTATATAAAACTTCAAAAATCAGTTTTTCACGATTTATTTTCGCGATCTATGACCTGGGAATACCGGGGGTTACCCAGGGTTACTTCGTGTTACAAGGGGTTACAGGGGGTTACAAAGGGTGACAGAGGGTGACAAAGGGTAAAAGAGGGTTAAAAGGATTACAGAAACTTTTTTCTAACTAGAACGTTCCGAGATACTTTTTTTTTGGTCTATTTTGCATAAAAATCAAAGTTGAAGAAATCTCAAATTTTTGACCAAAACGATGGACTAACCCCTTTGGAAAAATTCTCATTTTGCGTTTTTCATCAACAGTTGTTTTTATAGTCTTTAAAGGCTTCTTTTTTATCTAGAACGTCAGCAAACACTTTTTCTCGAGCTTTTTTTGATAAACAAAAAACATGAAAAAATTTAACTGTTTGACCGAAATCATGGACTATCCTCTTTGCAAAAATGTCAATTTTGCCTTCTTTTTAAATGCATGTTTATATTGTCTAGAAAGGCTTGTCTTCTAATGAGAACGTCACCAAATACTTTTTCTGCGTTTATTTTGCATAACAGGAAAGGTTAACAAAATTTCCAATTTTTGACCAAAACGATGGACTAACCCCTGTGGAAAAATTCTCATATTGCGTTTATCATCAACAGAATTTTTTATAGTCTTTAAAGGCTTCTTTTTTATCTAGAACGTCAGCAAACACTTTTTCTCGAGCTTTTTTTGATAAACAGAAAACATGAAAAAACTTAACTGTTTGACCGAAATCATGGACTATCCCCTTTGCAAAAATGTCAATTTTGCCTTCTTTTTAAATCCATGTTTATATTGTCTAGAAAGGCTTGTCTTCTAATGAGAACGTCACCAAATACTTTTTCTAGAGCTTTTTTTGATAAACAGAAAACATGAAAAAACGTAACTTTTTGACCGAAATCATGGACTATCCCCATTGCAAAAATGTCAATTTTGCCTATTTTTTTAACTCCATGTTTATATTGTCTAGAAAGGCTTGTCTTCTAATGAGAACGTCACCAAATACTTTTTCTGGCTTTATTTTGCATAACAGGAAAGGTTAACGAAATTTCCAATTTTTGACCAAAACCATGGACTAACCCCTTTGGAAAAATTCTCATATTGCGTTTTTCATAAACAGTTGTTTTTATAGTCTTTAAAGACTTCTATTTATCTAGGACGTCAGCTAACACTTTTTCTTGATCTATTTTTGATAAACACAAAAGATGAAAAAACTTCACCTTTTTGACCAAAATCATGGACTATCTCCTTTGCAAAATGTGAATTTTGCCTTGTATTTAAATCCATGTTTATATTGTCTAGAAAAGCTTGTTTACTAACGAGAACGTCACCAAATACTTTTTCTGGGTTTATTTTGCATAACACGAAAGGTTAACAAAATTTCCAATTTTTGACCAAAACCATGGACTAACCCCATTGGAAAAATGCTAATTTTATGGTTTTTGAAACCCATGTTTTCGTTGTTCAGAAAGGCTTGTTTGCTATATAAAACGTCAAAAATCAGTTTTTCACTATTTATTTTCGCGATCTATGACATGGGAATACCGGGGGTTACCAGGGGTTACTTGGGGTTACAAGGGGTTACAAGGGGTTACAGGGGGTTACAGGGGGTTACAAGGGGTTACAGGGGGTTACCAGGGGTTACTTGGGGTTACAAGGGGTTACAAGGGGTTACAGGGGGTTACAGGGGGTTACAAGGGGTTACAGGGGGTTACCAGGGGTTACTTGGGGTTACAAGGGGTTACAAGGGGTTACAAGGGGTTACAGGGGGTTACAAGGGGTTACAAGGGGTTAGAGGGGGTTACAAAGGGTAACAGAGGGTGACAAGGGGTGAAAGAGGGTTAAAAGGATTACAGAAACTTTTTTCTAACTAGAACGTTCCCAGATACTTTGTTTTTGGTCTATTTTGCATAAAAATCAAAGTTGAAGAAATCTCAAATTTTTGACCAAAACGATGGACTAACCCCTTTGGTAAAATTCTCATTTTGCGTTTTTTATAAACAGTTTTTTTTTATAGTCTTTAAAGGCTTCTTTTTTATCTAAAACGTCAGCAAACACTTTTTCTCGATCTATTTTTGATAAACACAAAAGATGAAAAAACTTCAGCTTTTTGACCAAAATCATGGACTATCTCCTTTGCAAAAATGTCAATTTTGCCTTCTTTTTAAATCCATGTTTATATTGTCTAGAAAAGCTTGTTTTCTAACGAGAACGTCACCAAATACTTTTTTGGGGTTTATTTTGCATAACACGAAAGGTTAACAAAATTGCCAATTTTTGACCAAAACCATGGACTAAGCCCTTTGGAAAAATTCTCATTTTGCGTTTTCCATAAACAGTTGTTTTTATAGTCTTTTAAGGCTTCTTTTTTATCTAGGACGTCAGCTAACACTTTTTCTCGATCTATTTTTGATAAACACAAAAGATGAAAAAACTTCACCTTTTTGACCAAAATCATGGACTATCTCCTTTGCAAAAATGTCAATTTTGCCTTCTTTTTAAATCCATGTTTATATTGTCTAGAAAAGCTTGTTTACTAACGAGAACGTCACCAAATACTTTTTCTGGGTTTATTTTGCATAACACGAATGGTTAACAAAATTTCCAATTTTTGACCAAAACCATGGACTAACCCCTTTGGAAAAAATTCTAATTTTGTGGGTTTTTGAAACCGATGTTTTCGTTGTTCAGAAAGGCTTGTTTGCTATATAAAACGTCAAAAATCAGTTTTTCACGATTTATTTTCGCGATCTATAACATGGGAATACAGGGGGTTACCAGGCGTTACTTGGGGTTCCAAGGGGTTACAGGGGGTTACAAGGGGTTACAGGGGGTTACAAGGGGTTACAGGGGGTTACAAGGGGTTACAAGGGGTTACAGGGGGTTACAAAGGGTGACAGAGGGTGAAAAGGGGTGAAAGAGGGTTAAAAGGATTACAGAAACTTTTTTCTAACTAGAACGTTCCCAGATACTTTTTTTTTGGTCTATTTTGCATAAAAATCAAAGTTGAAGAAATCTCAAATTTTTGACCAAAACGATGGACTAACCCCTTTGGTAAAATTCTCATTTTGCGTTTTTTTTAAACAGTTTTTTTATAGTCCTTAAAGGCTTCTTTTTTATCTAGAACGTCAGCAAACACTTTTTCTCGATCTATTTTTGATAAACACAAAAGATGAAAAAACTTCAACTTTTTGACCGAAATCATGGACTATCCCCTTTGCAAAAATGTCAATTTTGCCTTCTTTTTAAATCCATGTTTATATTGTCTAGAAAAGCTTGTTTTCTAACGAGAACGTCACCAAATACTTTTTTTGGGTTTATTTTGCATAACACGAAAGGTTAACAAAATTGCCAATTTTTGACCAAAACCATGGACTAACCCCTTTGGAAAAATTCTCATTTTGTGTTTTTCATAAACAGTTGTTTTTATAGTCTTTAAAGGCTTCTTTTTTATCTAGGACGTCAGCTAACACTTTTTCTCGATCTATTTTTGATAAACACAAAAGATGAAAAAACTTCACCTTTTTGACCAAAATCATGGCCTATCTCCTTTGCAAAAATGTCAATTTTGCCTTCTTTTTAAATCCATGTTTATATTGTCTAGAAAAGCTTGTTTACTAACGAGAACGTCACCAAATACTTTTTCTGGGTTTATTTTGCATAACACGAATGGTTAACAAAATTTCCAATTTTTGACCAAAACCATGGACTAACCCCTTTGGAAAAAATTCTAATTTTGTGGGTTTTTGAAACCGATGTTTTCGTTGTTCAGAAAGGCTTGTTTGCTATATAAAACGTCAAAAATCAGTTTTTCACGATTTATTTTCGCAATCTATGACATGGGAATACAGGGGGTTACCAGGGGTTACTTGGGGTTCCAAGGGGTTACAGGGGGTTACAAGGGGTTACAGGGGGTTACAAGGGGTTACAGGGGGTTACAAGGGGTTACAAGGGGTTACAGGGGGTTACAAAGGGTGACAGAGGGTGAAAAGGGGTGAAAGAGGGTTAAAAGGATTACAGAAACTTTTTTCTAACTAGAACGTTCCCAGATACTTTTTTTTTGGTCTATTTTGCATAAAAATCAAAGTTGAAGAAATCTCAAATTTTTGACCAAAACGATGGACTAACCCCTTTGGTAAAATTCTCATTTTGCGTTTTTTTTAAACAGTTTTTTTATAGTCCTTAAAGGCTTCTTTTTTATCTAGAACGTCAGCAAACACTTTTTCTCGATCTATTTTTGATAAACACAAAAGATGAAAAAACTTCAACTTTTTGACCAAAATCATGGACTATCCCCTTTGCAAAAATGTCAATTTTGCCTTCTTTTTAAATCCATGTTTATATTGTCTAGAAAAGCTTGTTTTCTAACTAGAACGTCACCAAATACTTTTTTTGGGTTTATTTTGCATAACACGAAAGGTTAACAAAATTGCCAATTTTTGACCAAAACCATGGACTAACCCCTTTGGAAAAATTCTCATTTTGTGTTTTTCATAAACAGTTGTTTTTATAGTCTTTAAAGGCTTCTTTTTTATCTAGGACGTCAGCTAACACTTTTTCTCGATCTATTTTTGATAAACACAAAAGATGAAAAAACTTCACCTTTTTGACCAAAATCATGGACTATCTCCTTTGCAAAAATGTCAATTTTGCCTTCTTTTTAAATCCATGTTTATATTGTCTAGAAAAGCTTGTTTACTAACGAGAACGTCACCAAATACTTTTTCTGGGTTTATTTTGCATAACACGAATGGTTAACAAAATTTCCCATTTTTGACCAAAACCATGGACTAACCCCTTTGGAAAAAATTCTAATTTTGTGGGTTTTTGAAACCGATGTTTTCGTTGTTCAGAAAGGCTTGTTTGCTATATAAAACGTCAAAAATCAGTTTTTCACGATTTATTTTCGCAATCTATGACATGGGAATACAGGGGGTTACCAGGGGTTACTTGGGGTTCCAAGGGGTTACAGGGGGTTACAAGGGGTTACAGGGGGTTACAAGGGGTTACAGGGGGTTACAAGGGGTTACAAGGGGTTACAGGGGGTTACAAAGGGTAACAGAGAGTGACAAGGGGTGAAAGAGGGTTAAAAGGATTACAGAAACTTTTTTCTAACTAGAACGTTCCCAGATACTTTTTTTTTGGTCTATTTTGCATAAAAATCAAAGTTGAAGAAATCTCAAATTTTTGACCAAAACGATGGACTAACCCCTTTGGTAAAATTCTCATTTTGCGTTTTTTTTAAACAGTTTTTTTATAGTCCTTAAAGGCTTCTTTTTTATCTAGAACGTCAGCAAACACTTTTTCTCGATCTATTTTTGATAAACACAAAAGATGAAAAAACTTCAACTTTTTGACCGAAATCATGGACTATCCCCTTTGCAAAAATGTCAATTTTGCCTTCTTTTTAAATCCATGTTTATATTGTCTAGAAAAGCTTGTTTTCTAACGAGAACGTCACCAAATACTTTTTTTGGGTTTATTTTGCATAACACGAAAGGTTAACAAAATTGCCAATTTTTGACCAAAACCATGGACTAACCCCTTTGGAAAAATTCTCATTTTGTGTTTTTCATAAACAGTTGTTTTTATAGTCTTTAAAGGCTTCTTTTTTATCTAGGACGTCAGCTAACACTTTTTCTCGATCTATTTTTGATAAACACAAAAGATGAAAAAACTTCACCTTTTTGACCAAAATCATGGACTATCTCCTTTGCAAAAATGTCAATTTTGCCTTCTTTTTAAATCCATGTTTATATTGTCTAGAAAAGCTTGTTTACTAACGAGAACGTCACCAAATACTTTTTCTGGGTTTATTTTGCATAACACGAAAGGTTAAAAAAATTTCCAATTTTTGACCAAAACCATGGACTAACCCCTTTGGAAAAATGCTAATTTTGTGGGTTTTTGAAACCGATGTTTTCGTTGTTCAGAAAGGCTTGTTTGCTATATAAAACGTCAAAAATCAGTTTTTCACCATTTATTTTCGCGATCTATGACATGGGAATACAGGGGGTTACCAGGGGTTAGTTGCGGTTACAAGGGGTTACAAGGGGTTACAAGGGGTTACAGGGGGTTACAAGGGGTTACAAGGGGTTATAAGGGGTACAAAGGGTGACAGAGGGTGACAAGGGGTGAAAGAGGGTTAAAAGGATTACAGAAACTTTTTTCTAACTAGAACGTTCCCAGATACTTTTTTTTTGGTCTATTTTGCATAAAAATCAAAGTTGAAGAAATCTCCAATTTTTGACCAAAACGATGGACTAACCCCTTTGGTAAAATTCTCATTTTGCGTTTTTTATAAACAGTTTTTTTTATAGTCTTTAAAGGCTTCTTTTTTATCTAGAACGTCAGCAAACACTTTTTCTCGATCTATTTTTGATAAACACAAAAGATGAAAAAACTTCAACTTTTTGACCAAAATCATGGACTATCCCCTTTGCAAAAATGTCAATTTTGCCTTCTTTTTAAATCCATGTTTATATTGTCTAGAAAAGCTTGTTTTCTAACGAGAACGTCACCAAATACTTTTTTTGGGTTTATTTTGCATAACACGAAAGGTTAACAAAATTGCCAATTTTTGACCAAAACCATGGACTAACCCCTTTGGTAAAATTCTCATTCTGCGTTTTTCATAAACAGTTGTTTTTATAGTCTTTACAGGCTTCTTTTTTATCTAGGACGTCAGCTAACACTTTTTCTCGATCTATTTTTGATAAACACAAAAGATGAAAAAACTTCACCTTTTTGACCAAAATCATGGACTATCTCCTTTGCAAAAATGTCAATTTTGCCTTCTTTTTAAATCCATGTTTATATTGCCTAGAAAAGCTTGTTTACTAACGAGAACGTCACCAAATACTTTTTCTGGGTTTATTTTGTATAACACGAAAGGTTAACAAAATTTCCCATTTTTGACCAAAACCATGGACTAACCCCTTTGGAAAAATGCTAATTTTGTGGGTTTTTGAAACCGATGTCTTCGTTGTTCAGAAAGCCTTGTTTGCTATATAAAACGTCAAAAATCAGTTTTTCACCATTTATTTTCGCGATCTATGACATAAGAATACAGGGCGTTACCAGGGGTTACTTGGGGTTACAAGGGGTTACAAGGAGTTACAAGGGGTTACAGGGGGTTACAAGGGGTTACAAGGGGTTACAGGGGGTTACAAAGGGTAACAGAGGGTGACAAGGGGTGAAAGAGGGTTAAAAGGATTACAGAAACTTTTTTCTAACTAGAACGTTCCCAGATACTTTGTTTTTGGTCTATTTTGAATAAAAATCAAAGTTGAAGAATTCTCAAATTTTTGACCAAAACGATGGACTAACCCCTTTGGAAAAATTCTCATTTTGTGTTTTTCATAAACAGTTGTTTTTATAGTCTTTAAAGGCTTCTTTTTTATCTAGGACGTCAGCTAACACTTTTTCTCGATCTATTTTTGATAAACACAAAAGATGAAAAAACTTCACCTTTTTGACCAAAATCATGGACTATCTCCTTTGCAAAAATGTCAATTTTGCCTTCTTTTTAAATCCATGTTTATATTGTCTAGAAAAGCTTGTTTACTAACGAGAACGTCACCAAATACTTTTTCTGGGTTTATTTTGCATAACACGAAAGGTTAACAAAATTTCCAATTTTTGACCAAAACCATGGACTAACCCCTTTGGAAAAATGCTAATTTTGTGGGTTTTTGAAACCGATGTTTTCGTTGTTCAGAAAGGCTTGTTTGCTATATAAAAAGTCAAAAATAAGTTTTTCACGATTTATTTTCGCGATCTATGACATGGGAATACAGGGGGTTACCAGGGGTTAGTTGCGGTTACAAGGGGTTACAAGGGGTTACAAGGGGTTACAGGGGGTTACAAGGGGTTACAAGGGGTTACAGGGGGTTACAAAGGGTGACAGAGGGTGACAAGGGGTGAAAGAGGGTTAAAAGGATTACAGAAACTTTCTTCTAACTAGAACGTTCCCAGATACTTTTTTTTTGGTCTATTTTGCATAAAAATCAAAGTTGAAGAAATCTCAAATTTTTGACCAAAACGATGGACTAACCCCTTTGGTAAAATTCTCATTTTGCGTTTTTTATAAACAGTTTTTTTTTATAGTCTTTAAAGGCTTCTTTTTTATCTAGAACGTCAGCAAACACTTTTTCTCGATCTATTTTTGATAAACACAAAAGATGAAAAAACTTCAACTTTTTGACCAAAATCATGGACTATCCCCTTTGCAAAAATGTCAATTTTGCCTTCTTTTTAAATCCATGTTTATATTGTCTAGAAAAGCTTGTTTTCTAACGAGAATGTCACCAAATACTTTTTTTGGGTTTATTTTGCATAACACGAAAGGTTAACAAAATTGCCAATTTTTGACCAAAACCATGGACTAAGCCCTTTGGAAAAATTCTCATTTTGCGTTTTTCATAAACAGTTGTTTTTATAGTCTTTTAAGGCTTCTTTTTTATCTAGGACGTCAGCTAACACTTTTTCTCGATCTATTTTTGATAAACACAAAAGATGAAAAAACTTCACCTTTTTGACCAAAATCATGGACTATCTCCTTTGCAAAAATGTCAATTTTGCCTTCTTTTTAAATCCATGTTTATATTGTCTAGAAAAGCTTGTTTACTAACGAGAACGTCACCAAATACTTTTTCTGGGTTTATTTTGCATAACACGAAAGGTTAACAAAATTTCCAATTTTTGACCAAAACCATGGACTAACCCCGTTGGAAAAATGCTAATTTTGTGGGTTTTTGAAACCGATGTTTTCGTTGTTCAGAAAGGCTTGTTTGCTATATAAAACAACAAAAATCAGTTTTTCACGATTTATTTTCGCAATCTATGACATGGGAATACAGGGGGTTACCAGGAGTTACTTGGGGTTACAAGGGGTTACAGGGGGTTACAAGGGGTTACAGGGGGTTACAAGGGGTTACAGGGGGTTACAAGGGGTTACAAGGGGTTACAGGGGGTTACAAAGGGTGACAGAGGGTGAAAAGGGGTGAAAGAGGGTTAAAAGGATTACAGAAACTTTTTTCTAACTAGAACGTTCCCAGATACTTTTTTTTGGTCTATTTTGCATAAAAATCAAAGTTGAAGAAATCTCAAATTTTTGACCAAAACGATGGACTAACCCCTTCGGAAAAATGCTAATTTTGTGGGTTTTTAAAAACGATGTTTTCGTTGTTCAGAAAGGCTTGTTTGCTATATAAAACGTCAAAAATCAGTTTTTCCCCATTTATTTTCGCGATCTATGACATGGGAATACAGGGGGTTACCAGGGGTTACTTGGGGTTACAAGGGGTTACAAGGGGTTACAGGGGGTTACAAGGGGTTAAAAGGGGTTACAGGGGGTTACAAAGGGTGACAGAGGGTGACAAGGGGTGAAAGAGGGTTAAAAGGATTACAGAAACTTTTTTCTAAGTAGAACGTTCCCAGATACTTTTTTTTTGGTCTATTTTGCATAAAAATCAAAGTTGAAGAATTCTCAAATTTTTGACCAAAACGATGGACTAACCCCTTTGGTAAAATTCTCATTTTGCGTTTTTTATAAACAGTTTTTTTTATAGTCTTTAAAAGCTTCTTTTTTATCTAGAACGTCAGCAAACACTTTTTCTCGATCTATTTTTGATAAACACAAAAGATGAAAAAACTTCAACTTTTTGACCAAAATCATGGACTATCCCCTTTGCAAAAATGTCAATTTTGCCTTCTTTTTAAATCCATGTTTATATTGTCTAGAAAAGCTTGTTTTCTAACGAGAACGTCACCAAATACTTTTTTTGGGTTTATTTTGCATAACACGAAAGGTTAACAAAATTGCCAATTTTTGACCAAAACCATGGACTAAGCCCTTTGGAAAAATTCTCATTTTGCGTTTTCCATAAACAGTTGTTTTTATAGTCTTTTAAGGCTTCTTTTTTATCTAGGACGTCAGCTAACACTTTTTCTCGATCTATTTTTGATAAACACAAAACCTGAAAAAACTTCACCTTTTTGACCAAAATCATGGACTATCTCCTTTGCAAAAATGTCAATTTTGCCTTCTTTTTAAATCCATGTTTATATTGTCTAGAAAAGCTTGTTTTCTAACGAGAACGTCACCAAATACTTTTTCTGGGTTTATTTTGCATAACACGAAAGGTTAACAAAATTTCCAATTTTTGACCAAAACCATGGACTAACCCCTTTGGAAAAATGCTAATTTTGTGGGTTTTTGAAACCGATGTTTTCGTTGTTCAGAAAGGCTTGTTTTCTATATAAAACGTCAAAAATCAGTTTTTCACGATTTATTTTCGCAATCTATGACATGGGAATACAGGGGGTTACCAGGGGTTACTTGGGGTTACAAGGGGTTACAAGGGGTTACAAGAGGTTACAGGGGGTTACAAGGGGTTACAAGGGGTTACAGGGAGTTACAAAGGGTGACAGAGGGTGACAAGGGGTGAAAGAGGGTTAAAAGGATTACAGAAACTTTTTTCTAACTAGAACGTTCCCAGATACTTTTTTTTTGGTCTATTTTGCATAAAAATCAAAGTTGAAGAAATCTCAAATTTTTGACCAAAACGATGGACTAACCCCTTTGGTAAAATTCTCAGTTTGCGTTTTTTATAAACAGTTTTTTTTATAGTCTTTAAAGGCTTCTTTTTTATCTAGAACGTCAGCAAACACTTTTTCTCGATCTATTTTTGATAAACACAAAAGATGAAAAAACTTCAACTTTTTGACCAAAATCATGGACTATCCCCTTTGCAAAAATGTCAATTTTGCCTTCTTTTTAAATCCATGTTTATATTGTCTAGAAAAGCTTGTTTTCTAACGAGAACGTCACCAAATACTTTTTTTGGGTTTATTTTGCATAACACGAAAGGTTAACAAAATTGCCAATTTTTGACCAAAACCATGGACTAAGCCCTTTGGAAAAATTCTCATTTTGCGTTTTCCATAAACAGTTGTTTTTATAGTCTTTTAAGGCTTCTTTTTTATCTAGGACGTCAGCTAACACTTTTTCTCGATCTATTTTTGATAAACACAAAACCTGAAAAAACTTCACCTTTTTGACCAAAATCATGGACTATCTCCTTTGCAAAAATGTCAATTTTGCCTTCTTTTTAAATCCATGTTTATATTGTCTAGAAAAGCTTGTTTTCTAACGAGAACGTCACCAAATACTTTTTCTGGGTTTATTTTGCATAACACGAAAGGTTAACAAAATTTCCAATTTTTGACCAAAACCATGGACTAACCCCTTTGGAAAAATGCTAATTTTGTGGGTTTTTGAAACCGATGTTTCCGTTGTTCAGAAAGGCTTGTTTTCTATATAAAACGTCAAAAATCAGTTTTTCACGATTTATTTTCGCAATCTATGACATGGGAATACAGGGGGTTACCAGGGGTTACTTGGGGTTACAAGGGGTTACAAGAGGTTACAGGGGGTTACAAGGGGTTACAAGGGGTTACAGGGAGTTACAAAGGGTGACAGAGGGTGACAAGGGGTGAAAGAGGGTTAAAAGGATTACAGAAACTTTTTTCTAACTAGAACGTTCCCAGATACTTTTTTTTTGGTCTATTTTGCATAAAAATCAAAGTTGAAGAAATCTCAAATTTTTGACCAAAACGATGGACTAACCCCTTTGGTAAAATTCTCATTTTGCGTTTTTTATAAACAGTTTTTTTTATAGTCTTTAAAGGCTTCTTTTTTATCTAGAACGTCAGCAAACACTTTTTCTCGATCTATTTTTGATAAACACAAAAGATGAAAAAACTTCAACTTTTTGACCAAAATCATGGACTATCCCCTTTGCAAAAATGTCAATTTTGCCTTCTTTTTAAATCCATGTTTATATTGTCTAGAAAAGCTTGTTTTCTAACGAGAACGTCACCAAATACTTTTTTTGGGTTTATTTTGCATAACACGAAAGGTTAACAAAATTGCCAATTTTTGACCAAAACCACGGACTAAGCCCTTTGGAAAAATTCTCATTTTGCGTTTTCCATAAACAGTTGTTTTTATAGTCTTTTAAGGCTTCTTTTTTATCTAGGACGTCAGCTAACACTTTTTCTCGATCTATTTTTGATAAACACAAAACCTGAAAAAACTTCACCTTTTTGACCAAAATCATGGACTATCTCCTTTGCAAAAATGTCAATTTTGCCTTCTTTTTAAATCCATGTTTATATTGTCTAGAAAAGCTTGTTTTCTAACGAGAACGTCACCAAATACTTTTTCTGGGTTTATTTTGCATAACACGAAAGGTTAACAAAATTTCCAATTTTTGACCAAAACCATGGACTAACCCCTTTGGAAAAATGCTAATTTTGTGGGTTTTTGAAACCGATGTTTTCGTTGTTCAGAAAGGCTTGTTTTCTATATAAAACGTCAAAAATCAGTTTTTCACGATTTATTTTCGCAATCTATGACATGGGAATACAGGGGGTTACCAGGGGTTACTTGGGGTTACAAGGGGTTACAAGGGGTTACAAGAGGTTACAGGGGGTTACAAGGGGTTACAAGGGGTTACAGGGAGTTACAAAGGGTGACAGAGGGTGACAAGGGGTGAAAGAGGGTTAAAAGGATTACAGAAACTTTTTTCTAACTAGAACGTTCCCAGATACTTTTTTTTTGGTCTATTTTGCATAAAAATCAAAGTTGAAGAAATCTCAAATTTTTGACCAAAACGATGGACTAACCCCTTTGGTAAAATTCTCATTTTGCGTTTTTTATAAACAGTTTTTTTTATAGTCTTTAAAGGCTTCTTTTTTATCTAGAACGTCAGCAAACACTTTTTCTCGATCTATTTTTGATAAACACAAAAGATGAAAAAACTTCAACTTTTTGACCAAAATCATGGACTATCCCCTTTGCAAAAATGTCAATTTTGCCTTCTTTTTAAATCCATGTTTATATTGTCTAGAAAAGCTTGTTTTCTAACGAGAACGTCACCAAATACTTTTTTTGGGTTTATTTTGCATAACACGAAAGGTTAACAAAATTGCCAATTTTTGACCAAAACCACGGACTAAGCCCTTTGGAAAAATTCTCATTTTGCGTTTTCCATAAACAGTTGTTTTTATAGTCTTTTAAGGCTTCTTTTTTATCTAGGACGTCAGCTAACACTTTTTCTCGATCTATTTTTGATAAACACAAAACCTGAAAAAACTTCACCTTTTTGACCAAAATCATGGACTATCTCCTTTGCAAAAATGTCAATTTTGCCTTCTTTTTAAATCCATGTTTATATTGTCTAGAAAAGCTTGTTTTCTAACGAGAACGTCACCAAATACTTTTTCTGGGTTTATTTTGCATAACACGAAAGGTTAACAAAATTTCCAATTTTTGACCAAAACCATGGACTAACCCCTTTGGAAAAATGCTAATTTTGTGGGTTTTTGAAACCGATGTTTTCGTTGTTCAGAAAGGCTTGTTTTCTATATAAAACGTCAAAAATCAGTTTTTCACGATTTATTTTCGCAATCTATGACATGGGAATACAGGGGGTTACCAGGGGTTACTTGGGGTTACAAGGGGTTACAAGGGGTTACAAGGGGTTACAGGGAGTTACAAAGGGTGACAGAGGGTGACAAGGGGTGAAAGAGGGTTAAAAGGATTACAGAAACTTTTTTCTAACTAGAACGTTCCCAGATACTTTTTTTTGGTCTATTTTGCATAAAAATCAAAGTTGAAGAAATCTCAAATTTTTGACCAAAACGATGGACTAACCCCTTTGGTAAAATTCTCATTTTGCGTTTTTTATAAACAGTTTTTTTTATAGTCTTTAAAGGCTTCTTTTTTATCTAGAACGTCAGCAAACACTTTTTCTCGATCTATTTTTGATAAACACAAAAGATGAAAAAACTTCAACTTTTTGACCAAAATCATGGACTATCCCCTTTGCAAAAATGTCAATTTTGCCTTCTTTTTAAATCCATGTTTATATTGTCTAGAAAAGCTTGTTTTCTAACGAGAATGTCACCAAATACTTTTTTTGGGTTTATTTTGCATAACACGAAAGGTTAACAAAATTGCCAATTTTTGACCAAAACCATGGACTAAGCCCCTTGGAAAAATTCTCATTTTGCGTTTTCCATAAACAGTTGTTTTTATAGTCTTTTAAGGCTTCTTTTTTATCTAGGACGTCAGCTAACACTTTTTCTTGATCTATTTTTGATAAACACAAAACCTGAAAAAACTTCACCTTTTTGACCAAAATCATGGACTATCTCCTTTGCAAAAATGTCAATTTTGCCTTCTTTTTAAATCCATGTTTATATTGTCTAGAAAAGCTTGTTTACTAACGAGAACGTCACCAAATACTTTTTCTGGGTTTATTTTGCATAACACGAAAGGTTAACAAAATTTCCAATTTTTGACCAAAACCATGGACTAACCCCTTTGGAAAAATGCTAATTTTGTGGGTTTTTAAAAACGATGTTTTCGTTGTTCAGAAAGGCTTGTTTGCTATATAAAACGTCAAAAATCAGTTTTTCGCCATTTATTTTCGCGATCTATGACATGGGAATACAGGGGGTTACCAGGGGTTACTTGGGGTTACAAGGGGTTACAAGGGGTTACAGGGGGTTACAAGGGGTTACAAGGGGTTACAGGGGGTTACAAAGGATGACAGAGGGTGACAAGGGGTGAAAGAGGGTTAAAAGGATTACAGAAACTTTTTTCTAAGTAGAACGTTCCCAGATACTTTTTTTTTGGTCTATTTTGCATAAAAATCAAAGTTGAAGAATTCTCAAATTTTTGACCAAAACGATGGACTAACCCCTTTGGTAAAATTCTCATTTTGCGTTTTTTATAAACAGTTTTTTTTATAGTCTTTAAAAGCTTCTTTTTTATCTAGAACGTCAGCAAACACTTTTTCTCGATCTATTTTTGATAAACACAAACCATGAAAAAACTTCAACTTTTTGACCAAAATCATGGACTATCCCCTTTGCAAAAATGTCAATTTTGCCTTCTTTTTAAATCCATGTTTATATTGTCTAGAAAAGCTTGTTTTCTAACGAGAACGTCACCAAATACTTTTTTTGGGTTTATTTTGCATAACACGAAAGGTTAACAAAATTGCCAATTTTTGACCAAAACCATGGACTAAGCCCTTTGGAAAAATTCTCATTTTGCGTTTTCCATAAACAGTTGTTTTTATAGTCTTTTAAGGCTTCTTTTTTATCTAGGACGTCAGCTAACACTTTTTCTCGATCTATTTTTGATAAACACAAAACCTGAAAAAACTTCACCTTTTTGACCAAAATCATGGACTATCTCCTTTGCAAAAATGTCAATTTTGCCTTCTTTTTAAATCCATGTTTATATTGTCTAGAAAAGCTTGTTTTCTAACGAGAACGTCACCAAATACTTTTTCTGGGTTTATTTTGCATAACACGAAAGGTTAACAAAATTTCCAATTTTTGACCAAAACCATGGACTAACCCCTTTGGAAAAATGCTAATTTTGTGGGTTTTTGAAACCGATGTTTTCGTTGTTCAGAAAGGCTTGTTTGCTATATAAAACGTCAAAAATCAGTTTTTCACGATTTATTTTCGCAATCTATGACATGGGAATACAGGGGGTTACCAGGGGTTACTTGGGGTTACAAGGGGTTACAAGGGGTTACAAGGGGTTACAGGGGGTTATAAGGGGTTACAAGGGGTTACAGGGAGTTACAAAGGGTGACAGAGGGTGACAAGGGGTGAAAGAGGGTTAAAAGGATTACAGAAACTTTTTTCTAACTAGAACGTTCCCAGATACTTTTTTTTTGGTCTATTTTGCATAAAAATCAAAGTTGAAGAAATCTCAAATTTTTGACCAAAACGATGGACTAACCCCTTTGGTAAAATTCTCATTTTGCGTTTTTTATAAACAGTTTTTTTTATAGTCTTTAAAGGCTTCTTTTTTATCTAGAACGTCAGCAAACACTTTTTCTCGATCTATTTTTGATAAACACAAAAGATGAAAAAACTTCAACTTTTTGACCAAAATCATGGACTATCCCCTTTGCAAAAATGTCAATTTTGCCTTCTTTTTAAATCCATGTTTATATTGTCTAGAAAAGCTTGTTTTCTAACGAGAACGTCACCAAATACTTTTTTTGGGTTTATTTTGCATAACACGAAAGGTTAACAAAATTGCCAATTTTTGACCAAAACCATGGACTAAGCCCTTTGGAAAAATTCTTATTTTGCGTTTTCCATAAACAGTTGTTTTTATAGTCTTTTAAGGCTTCTTTTTTATCTAGG
Organism: Porites lutea; assembly: GCF_958299795.1. NCBI lineage: Eukaryota > Metazoa > Cnidaria > Anthozoa > Scleractinia > Poritidae > Porites > Porites lutea. Next base: position 29,416,182 of record NC_133210.1, on the reverse strand, counting down.
ACGTCAGCTAACACTTTTTCTCGATCTATTTTTGATAAACACAAAACCTGAAAAAACTTCACCTTTTTGACCAAAATCATGGACTATCTCCTTTGCAAAAATGTCAATTTTGCCTTCTTTTTAAATCCATGTTTATATTGTCTAGAAAAGCTTGTTTTCTAACGAGAACGTCACCAAATACTTTTTCTGGGTTTATTTTGCATAACACGAAAGGTTAACAAAATTTCCAATTTTTGACCAAAACCATGGACTAACCCCTTTGGAAAAATGCTAATTTTGTGGGTTTTTGAAACCGATGTTTTCGTTGTTCAGAAAGGCTTGTTTGCTATATAAAACGTCAAAAATCAGTTTTTCACGATTTATTTTCGCAATCTATGACATGGGAATACAGGGGGTTACCAGGGGTTACTTGGGGTTACAAGGGGTTACAAGGGGTTACAAGGGGTTACAGGGGGTTACAAGGGGTTACAAGGGGTTACAGGGAGTTACAAAGGGTGACAGAGGGTGACAAGGGGTGAAAGAGGGTTAAAAGGATTACAGAAACTTTTTTCTAACTAGAACGTTCCCAGATACTTTTTTTTGGTCTATTTTGCATAAAAATCAAAGTTGAAGAAATCTCAAATTTTTGACCAAAACGATGGACTAACCCCTTTGGTAAAATTCTCATTTTGCGTTTTTTATAAACAGTTTTTTTTATAGTCTTTAAAGGCTTCTTTTTTATCTAGAACGTCAGCAAACACTTTTCTCGATCTATTTTTGATAAACACAAAAGATGAAAAAACTTCAACTTTTTGACCAAAATCATGGACTATCCCCTTTGCAAAAATGTCAATTTTGCCTTCTTTTTAAATCCATGTTTATATTGTCTAGAAAAGCTTGTTTACTAACGAGAACGTCACCAAATACTTTTTCTGGGTTTATTTTGCATAACACGAATGGTTAACAAAATTTCCAATTTTTGACCAAAACCATGGACTAACCCCTTTGGAAAAATGCTAATTTTGTCGGTTTTTGAAACCGATGTTTTCGTTGTTCAGAAAGGCTTGTTTGCTATATAAAACGTCAAAAATCAGTTTTTCACGATTTATTTTCGCAATCTATGACATGGGAATACAGGGGGTTACAAGGGGTTACTACGGGTTACAAAGGGTTACAAGGGATAACAGGGGGTTACACGGGGTTACAAGGGGTTACAGGGGGTTACAAAGGGTGACAGAGGGTAACAAGGGGTGAAAGAGGGTTAAAAGGATTACAGAAACTTTTTTCTAACTAGAACGTTCCCAGATACTTTTTTTTTTGGTCTATTTTGCATAAAAATCAAAGTTGAAGAAATCTCAAATTTTTGACCAAAACGATGGACTAACCCCTTTGGTAAAAATCTCATTTTTCGTTTTTTATAAACAGTTCTTTTTAGTCTTTAAAGGCTTCTTTTTTATCTAGAACGTCAGCAAACACTTTTTTCTCGATCTACTTTGGATAAACACAAAAGATGAAAAAACTTCAACTTTTTGACCAAAATCATGGACTATCCCCTTTGCAAAAATGTCAATTTTGCCTTCTTTTTAAATCCATGTTTATATTGTCTAGAAAAGCTTGTTTTCTAACGAGAACGTCACCAAATACTTTTTTGGGGTTTATTTTGCATAACACGAAAGGTTAACAAAATTGCCAATTTTTGACCAAAACCATGGACTAAGCCCTTTGGAAAAATTCTCATTTTGCGTTTTTCATAAACAGTTGTTTTTATAGTCTTTTAAGGCTTCTTTTTTATCTAGGACGTCAGCTAACACTTTTTCTCGATCTATTTTTGATAAACACAAAAGATGAAAAAACTTCACCTTTTTGACCAAAATCATGGACTATCTCCTTTGCAAAAATGTCAATTTTGCCTTCTTTTTAAATCCATGTTTATATTGTCTAGAAAAGCTTGTTTACTAACGAGAACGTCACCAAATACTTTTTCTGGGTTTATTTTGCATAACACGAAAGGTTAACAAAATTTCCAATTTTTGACCAAAACCGTGGACTAACCCCATTGGAAAAATGCTAATTTTGTGGGTTTTTGAAACCGATGTTTTCGTTGTTCAGAAAGGCTTGTTTGCTATATAAAACGTCAAAAATCAGTTTTTCACGATTTATTTTCGCGATCTATGACATGGGAATACAGGGGGTTACCAGGGGTTACTTGGGGTTACAAGGGGTTACAAGGGGTTACAGGGGGTTACAGGGGGTTACAAGGGGTTACAAGGGGTTACAGGGGGTTACAAAGGGTGACAGAGGGTGACAAGGGGTGAAAGAGGGTTAAAAGGATTACAGAAACTTTTTTCTAACTAGAACGTTCCCAGATACTTTTTTTTTGGTCTATTTTGCATAAAAATCAAAGTTGAAGAAATCTCAAATTTTTGACCAAAACGATGGACTAACCCCTTTGGTAAAATTCTCATTTTTCGTTTTTTATAAACAGTTTTTTTTAGTCTTTAAAGCCTTCTTTTTTATCTAGAACGTCAGCAAACACTTTTTCTCGATCTATTTTTGATAAACACAAAAGATGAAAAAACTTCAACTTTTTGACCAAAATCATGGACTTTGCAAAAATGTCAATTTTGCCTTCTTTTTAAATCCATGTTTATATTGTCTAGAAAAGCTTGTTTTCTAACGAGAACGTCACCAAATACTTTTTTTGGGTTTATTTTGCATAACACGAAAGGTTAACAAAATTGCCAATTTTTGACCAAAACCATGGACTAAGCCCTTTGGAAAAATTCTCATTTTGCGTTTTTCATAAACAGTTGTTTTTATAGTCTTTTAAGGCTTCCTTTTTATCTAGGACGTAAGCTAACACTTTTTCTCGATCTATTTTTGATAAACACAAAAGATAAAAAAAACTTCATCTTTTTGACCAAAATCATGGACTATCTCCTTTGCAAAAATGTCAATTTTGCCTTCTTTTTAAATCCATGTTTATATTGTCTAGAAAAGCTTGTTTACTAACGAGAACGTCACCAAATACTTTTTCTGGGTTTATTTTGCATAACACGAAAGGTTAACAAAATTTCCAATTTTTGACCAAAACCGTGGACTAACCCCATTGGAAAAATGCTAATTTTGTGGGTTTTTGAAACCGATGTTTTCGTTGTTCAGAAAGGCTTGTTTGCTATATAAAACGTCAAAAATCAGTTTTTCACGATTTATTTTCGCAATCTATGACATGGGAATACAGGGGGTTACCAGGGGTTACTTGGGGTTACAAGGGGTTACAAGGGGTTACAAGGGATTACAGGGGGTTATAAGGGGTTACAAGGGGTTACAGGGAGTTACAAAGGGTGACAGAGGGTGACAAGGGGTGAAAGAGGGTTAAAAGGATTACAGAAACTTTTTTCTAACTAGAACGTTCCCAGATACTTTTTTTTTGGTCTATTTTGCATAAAAATCAAAGTTGAAGAAATCTCAAATTTTTGACCAAAACGATGGACTAACCCCTTTGGTAAAATTCTCATTTTGCGTTTTTTATAAACAGTTTTTTTTATAGTCTTTAAAGGCTTCTTTTTTATCTAGAACGTCAGCAAACACTTTTTCTCGATCTATTTTTGATAAACACAAAAGATGAAAAAACTTCAACTTTTTGACCAAAATCATGGACTATCCCCTTTGCAAAAATGTCAATTTTGCCTTCTTTTTAAATCCATGTTTATATTGTCTAGAAAAGCTTGTTTTCTAACGAGAACGTCACCAAATACTTTTTTTGGGTTTATTTTGCATAACACGAAAGGTTAACAAAATTGCCAATTTTTGACCAAAACCATGGACTAAGCCCTTTGGAAAAATTCTCATTTTGCGTTTTCCATAAACAGTTGTTTTTATAGTCTTTTAAGGCTTCTTTTTTATCTAGGACGTCAGCTAACACTTTTTCTCGATCTATTTTTGATAAACACAAAACCTGAAAAAACTTCACCTTTTTGACCAAAATCATGGACTATCTCCTTTGCAAAAATGTCAATTTTGCCTTCTTTTTAAATCCATGTTTATATTGTCTAGAAAAGCTTGTTTTCTAACGAGAACGTCACCAAATACTTTTTCTGGGTTTATTTTGCATAACACGAAAGGTTAACAAAATTTCCAATTTTTGACCAAAACCATGGACTAACCCCTTTGGAAAAATGCTAATTTTGTGGGTTTTTGAAACCGATGTTTTCGTTGTTCAGAAAGGCTTGTTTGCTATATAAAACGTCAAAAATCAGTTTTTCACGATTTATTTTCGCAATCTATGACATGGGAATACAGGGGGTTACCAGGGGTTACTTGGGGTTACAAGGGGTTACAAGGGGTTACAAGGGGTTACAGGGGGTTACAAGGGGTTACAAGGGGTTACAGGGAGTTACAAAGGGTGACAGAGGGTGACAAGGGGTGAAAGAGGGTTAAAAGGATTACAGAAACTTTTTTCTAACTAGAACGTTCCCAGATACTTTTTTTTTGGTCTATTTTGCATAAAAATCAAAGTTGAAGAAATCTCAAATTTTTGACCAAAACGATGGACTGACCCCTTTGGTAAAATTCTCATTTTTCGTTTTTTATAAACAGTTTTTTTTAGTCTTTAAAGCCTTCTTTTTTATCTAGAACGTCAGCAAACACTTTTTCTCGATCTATTTTTGATAAACACAAAAGATGAAAAAACTTCAACTTTTTGACCAAAATCATGGACTATCCCCTTTGCAAAAATGTCAATTTTGCCTTCTTTTTAAATCCATGTTTATATTGTCTAGAAAAGCTTGTTTTCTAACGAGAACGTCACCAAATACTTTTTTTGGGTTTATTTTGCATAACACGAAAGGTTAACAAAATTGCCAATTTTTGACCAAAACCATGGACTAAGCCCTTTGGAAAAATTCTCATTTTGCGTTTTTCATAAACAGTTGTTTTTATAGTCTTTTAAGGCTTCCTTTTTATCTAGGACGTCAGCTAACACTTTTTCTCGATCTATTTTTGATAAACACAAAAGATAAAAAAAACTTCATCTTTTTGACCAAAATCATGGACTATCTCCTTTGCAAAAATGTCAATTTTGCCTTCTTTTTAAATCCATGTTTATATTGTCTAGAAAAGCTTGTTTACTAACGAGAACGTCACCAAATACTTTTTCTGGGTTTATTTTGCATAACACGAAAGGTTAACAAAATTTCCAATTTTTGACCAAAACCATGGACTAACCCCTTTGGAAAAATGCTAATTTTGTGGGTTTTTCAAACCGATGTTTTCGTTGTTCAGAAAGGCTTGTTTGCTATATAAAACGTCAAAAATCAGTTTTTCACGATTTATTTTCGCAATCTATGACATGGGAATACAGGGGGTTACCAGGGGTTACTTGGGGTTACAAGGGGTTACAAGGGGTTACAGGGGGTTACAAAGGGTGACAGAGGCTGAAAAGGGGTGAAAGAGGGTTAAAAGGATTACAGAAACTTTTTTCTAACTAAAACGTTCCCAGATACTTTTTTTTTGGTCTATTTTGCATAAAAATCAAAGTTGAAGAATTCTCAAATTTTTGACCAAAACGATGGACTAACCCCTTTGGTAAAATTCTCATTTTGCGTTTTTTATAAACAGTTTTTTTTATAGTCTTTAAAGGCTTCTTTTTTATCTAGAACGTCAGCAAACACTTTTTCTCGATCTATTTTTGATAAACACAAAAGATGAAAAAACTTCAACTTTTTGACCAAAATCATGGACTATCCCCTTTGCAAAAATGTCAATTTTGCCTTCTTTTTAAATCCATGTTTATATTGTCTAGAAAAGCTTGTTTTCTAACGAGAACGTCACCAAATACTTTTTCTGGATTTATTTTGCATAACACGAATGGTTAACAAAATTTCCAATTTTTGACCAAAACCATGGACTAACCCCTTTGGAAAAATGCTAATTTTTTGGGTTTTTGAAACCGATCTTTTCGTTGTTCAGAAAGGCTTGTTTGCTATATAAAACGTCAAAAATCAGTTTTTCACGATTTATTTTCGCGATCTATGACATGGGAATACAGGGGGTTACCAGGGGTTACTTGGGGTTACAAGGGGTTACAAGGGGTTACAGGGGGTTACAGGTGGTTACAAGGGGTTACAAGGGGTTACAGGGGGTTACAAAGGGTGACAGAGGGTGACAAGGGGTGAAAGAGGGTTAAAAGGATTACAGAAACTTTTTTCTAACTAGAACGTTCCCAGATACTTTTTTTTTGGTCTATTTTGCATAAAAATCAAAGTTGAAGAAATCTCAAATTTTTGACCAAAACGATGGACTAACCCCTTTGGTAAAATTCTCAGTTTGCGTTTTTTATAAACAGTTTTTTTTATAGTCTTTTAAGGCTTCTTTTTTATCTAGAACGTCAGGAAACACTTTTTCTCGATCTATTTTTGATAAACACAAAAGATGAAAAAACTTCACCTTTTTGACCAAAATCATGGACTATCTCCTTTGCAAAAATGTCAATTTTGCCTTCTTTTTAAATCCATGTTTATATTGTCCAGAAAAGCTTGTTTACTAACGAGAACGTCACCAAATACTTTTTCTGGGTTTATTTTGCATTGACCAAAACCATGGACTAACCTCTTTGGAAACATTCTCATTTTGTGTTTTTTATAAACAGTTTTTTTTATAGTCTTTAAAGGCTTCTTTTTTATCTAGAACGTCAGCAAACACTTTTTCTCGATCTATTTTTGATAAACAAAAAAGATTAAAAAACTTCAACTTTTTGACCAAAATCATGGACTATCCCCTTTGCAAAAATGTCAATTTTGCCTTCTTTTCAAATCCATGTTTATATTGTCTAGAAAAGCTTGTTTTCTAACGAGAACGTCACCAAATACTTTTTTTGGGTTTATTTTGCATAACACGAAAGGTTAACAAAATTTCCAATTTTTGACCGAAACCATGGACTAACCCCTTTGGAAAAATTCTCATTTTGCGTTTTTTATAAACAGTTTTTTTTTATAGTCTTTAAAGGCTTCTTTTTTATCTAAAACGTCAGCAAACACTTTTTCTCGATCTATTTTTGATAAACACAAAAGATGAAAAAACTTCAACTTTTTAACCAAATTCATGGACTATCCCCTTTGCAAAAATGTCAATTTTGCCTGCTTTTTAAATCCATGTTTATATTGTCTATAAAGGCTTGTTTTCTAACGAGAACGTTACCAAATACTTTTTCTGGGTTTCTTTTGCATAACACGAAAGGTTAACAAAATTTCCCATTTTTTTCACCAAATCCATGGACTAACCCCTTTGGAAAAATTCTCATATTGCGTTTTTCATAAACAGTTGTTTTGATAGTCTTTAAAGGCTTCTTTTTTATCTAGAACGTCAGAAAACACTTCTTTTCGAGCTTTTTTTTAAAACAAACAAAACATGAAAAAACTTCAACTTTTTGACCAAAATCATAAACTATCCCCTTTGCAAAAATGTTAATTTTGCCTTCTTTTTAAATCCATGTTTATATTGTCTAGAAAAGCTTGTCTTCTAACGAGAACGTCACTAAATACTTTTTCTGGGTTTACTTTGCAGAACACCAAAGGTTTACAAAATTTCCAATTTTTGACCAAAACCATGGACTAACCCCTTTGGAAAAATGCTAATTTTGTGGGTTTTTGAAACCGATGTTTTCGTTGTTCAGAAAGGCTTGTTTGCTATATAAAACAGAAAATATCATTTTTTCACGATTTATTTTGGCGATTTATGACATGGGAGTAAAGGGGGTTACAAGGGGTTACTGGGGGTTACAAGGGGTTAGAAGGGGTTACAGCGGGTTACAAGGGGTTACAAGGGGTTACAGGGGGTTACAAAGGGTGACAGAGGGTGACAAGTGGTGACAGAGGCTTAAAAGGATTACACAAACGTTTTTCTAACTAGAACGTTCCCAGATACTTTTTCTTGGTCTATTTTGCATAAAAATCAAAGCTGAAGCAATCTTAAATGTTTGACCAAAACGATGGACAAACCCCTTTGGAAAAATTCTCATTTTGCGTTTTTTTATAAACAGTTTTTTTTATAGTCTTTAAACGCTTCTTTTTTATCTAGAACGTCAGAAAACACTTCTTCCTGAGCTTTTTTATCTAGAACGTCAGCAAACACTTTTTCTCGATCTATTTTTGATAAACACAAAAGATGAAAAAACTTCAGCTTTTTGACCAAAATCATAAACTATCCCCTTTGCAAAAATGTCAATTTTGCCTTCTTTTTAAATCCATGTTTATATTGTCTAGAAAAGCTTGTTTTCTAACGAGAACGTCACTAAATACTTTTTCTGGGTTTACTTTGCATAACACGAAAGGTTTACAAAATTTCCAATTTTTGACCAAAACCATGGACTAACCTCTTTGGAAAAATGCTAATTTTGTGGGTTTTTGAAACCGATGTTTTCGTTGTTCAGAAAGGCTTGTTTGCTATATAAAACAGCAAAAATCATTTTTCAGGATTTATTTTTGCGATTTATGACATGGGAATACAGGGGGTTACAAGGGGTTACTGGGTGTTACAAGGGGTTACAAGGGGTTACAGGGGGTTACAAGGGGCTACAAGAGGTTACAGGGGGTTACAGAGGGTGACAGAGGGTGACAAGGGGTGACAGAGGCTTAAAAGGATTACAGAAACGTTTTTCTAACTAGAACGTTCCCAGATACTTTTTCTTGGTCTATTTTGCATAAAAATCAAAGCTGAAGCAATCTTAAATGTTTGACCAAAACGATGGACTAACCCCTTTGGAAAAATTCTCATTTTGCGTTTTTTTATAAACAGTTTTTTTATACTCTTTAAAGGGTTCTTTTTTATCTAGAACGTCAGCAAACACTTTTTCTCGATCTATTTTCTATAAACACAAAAGATGAAAAAACTTCAACTTTTTGACCAAAATCATGGACTATCCCCTTTGGAAAAATGCTAATTTTGTGGGTTTTTGAAACCGATCTTTTCGTTGTTCAGAAAGGCTTGTTTGCTATATAAAACGTGAAAAATCATTTTTTCACGATTTATTTTGGCGATTTTTGACATGGGAATACAGGGGGTTACAAGGGGTTACTTGGGGTTACAATGGGTTTTAAGGGGTGACAAGGGGTTACTGGGGGTTACAAGGGGTTACAAGGGGTTACAGGGGGTTACAAGGGGCTACAAGAGGTTACAGGGGGTTACAGAGGGTGAAAGAGGGTGACAAGGGGTGACAGAGGCTTAAAAGGATTACAGAAACGTTTTTCTAACTAGAACGTTCCCAGATACTTTTTCTTGGTCTATTTTGCATAAAAATCAAAGTTGAAGAAATCTCAAATTTTTGACCAAAACGATGGACTAACCCCTTTGGAAAAATTCTCATTTTGCGCTTTTTTATAAACAGTTTTTTTTATAGTCTTTAAAGGGTTCTTTTTTATCTAGAACGTCAGCAAACACTTTTTCTCGATCTATTTTTGATAAACACAAAAGATGAAAAAACTTCAACTTTTTGACCAAAATCATGGACTATCCCCTTTGCAAAAATGTCAATTTTGCCTTCGTTTTAAATCCATGTTTATATTGTCTAGAAAAGCTTGTTTTCTAACGAGAACGTCACCAAATACTTTTTTTGGGTTTATTTTGCATAACACGAAAGGTTAACAAAATTGCCAATTTTTGACCAAAACCATGGACTAAGCCCTTTGGAAAAATTCTCATTTTGCGTTTTTCATAAACAGTTGTTTTTATAGTCTTTTAAGGCTTCTTTTTTATCTAGGACGTCAGCTAACACTTTTTCTCGATCTATTTTTGATAAACACAAAAGATAAAAAAAACTTCATCTTTTTGACCAAAATCATGGACTATCTCCTTTGCAAAAATGTCAATTTTGCCTTCTTTTTAAATCCATGTTTATATTGTCTAGAAAAGCTTGTTTTCTAACGAGAACGTCACCAAATACTTTTTCTGGGTTTATTTTGCATAACACGAAAGATTAACAAAATTTCCAATTTTTGACCAAAACCATGGACTAACCCCTTTGGAAAAATGCTAATTTTGTGGGTTTTTGAAACCGATGTTTTCGTTGTTCAGAAAGGCTTGTTTGCTATATAAAACGTCAAAAATCAGTTTTTCACGATTTATTTTCGCGATCTATGACATGGGAATACTGGGGGTTACCAGGGGTTACTTGGGGTTACAAGGGGTTACAAGGGGTTACAGGGGGTTACAGGGGGTTACAAGGGGTTACAAGGGGTTACAGGGGGTTACAAAGGGTGACAGAGGGTGACAAGGGGTGAAAGAGGGTTAAAAGGATTACAGAAACTTTTTTCTAACTAGAACGTTCCCAGATACTTTTTTTTTGGTCTATTTTGCATAAAAATCAAAGTTGAAGAAATCTCAAATTTTTGACCAAAACGATGGACTAACCCCTGTGGTAAAATTCGCATTTTGCGTTTTTTATAAACAGTTTTTTTTATAGTCTTTAAAGGCTTCTTTTTTATCTAGAAAATCAGCAAACACTTTTTCTCGATCTATTTTTGATAAACACAAAAGATGAAAAAACTTCAACTTTTTGACCAAAATCATGGACTATGCCCTTTGCAAAAATGTCAATTTTGCCTTCTTTTTAAATCCATGTTTTATATTGTCTAGAAAAGCTTGTTTACTAACGAGAACGTCACCAAATACCTTTTCTGGGTTTATTTTGCATAACACCAAAGGTTAACAAAATTTCCAATTTTTGACCAAAACCATGGACTAACCCCTTTGGAAAAATGCTAATTTTGTGGGTTTTTGAAACCGATGTTTTCGTTGTTCAGAAAGGCTTGTTTGCTATATAAAACGTCAAAAATCAGTTTTTCACGATTTCTTTTCGCGATCTATGACATGGGAATACAGGGGGTTACCAGGGGTTACTTGGGGTTACAAGGGGTTACAAGGGGTTACAGGGGGTTACAAGGGGTTACAAGGGGTTACAGGGGGTTACAAAGGGTGACAGAGGGTGACAAGGGGTGAAAGAGGGTTAAAAGGATTACAGAAACTTTTTTCTAACTAGAACGTTCCCAGATACTTTTTTTTTGGTCTATTTTGCATAAAAATCAAAGTTGAAGAAATCTCAAATTTTTGACCAAAACGATGGACTAACCCCTTTGGTAAAATTCTCAGTTTGCGTTTTTTATAAACAGTTTTTTTTATAGTCTTTAAAGGCTTCTTTTTTATCTAGAACGTCAGCAAACACTTTTTCTCGATCTATTTTTGATAAACACAAAAGATGAAAAAACTTCAACTTTTTGACCAAAATCATGGACTATCCCCTTTGCAAAAATGTCAATTTTGCCTTCTTTTTAAATCCATGTTTATATTGTCTAGAAAAGCTTGTTTTCTAACGAGAACGTCACCAAATACTTTTTTTGGGTTTATTTTGCATAACACGAAAGGTTAACAAAATTGCCAATTTTTGACCAAAACCATGGACTAAGCCCTTTGGAAAAATTCTCATTTTGCGTTTTTCATAAACAGTTGTTTTTATAGTCTTTTAAGGCTTCTTTTTTATCTAGGACGTCAGGTAACACTTTTTCTCGATCTATTTTTGATAAACACAAAAGATGAAAAAACTTCACCTTTTTGACCAAAATCATGGACTATCTCCTTTGCAAAAATGTCAATTTTGCCTTCTTTTTAAATCCATGTTTATATTGTCTAGAAAAGCTTGTTTACTAACGAGAACGTCACCAAATACTTTTTCTGGGTTTATTTTGCATAACACGAAAGGTTAACAAAATTTCCAATTTTTGACCAAAACCGTGGACTAACCCCATTGGAAAAATGCTAATTTTGTGGGTTTTTGAAACCGATGTTTTCGTTGTTCAGAAAGGCTTGTTTGCTATATAAAACGTCAAAAATCAGTTTTTCACGATTTATTTTCGCGATCTATGACATGGGAATACAGGGGGTTACCAGGGGTTACTTGGGGTTACAAGGGGTTACAAGGGGTTACAGGGGGTTACAGGGGGTTACAAGGGGTTACAAGGGGTTACAGGGGGTTACAAAGGGTGACAGAGGGTGACAAGGGGTGAAAGAGGGTTAAAAGGATTACAGAAACTTTTTTCTAACTAGAACGTTCCCAGATACTTTTTTTTTGGTCTATTTTGCATAAAAATCAAAGTTGAAGAAATCTCAAATTTTTGACCAAAACGATGGACTAACCCCTTTGGTAAAATTCTCATTTTTCGTTTTTTATAAACAGTTTTTTTTAGTCTTTAAAGCCTTCTTTTTTATCTAGAACGTCAGCAAACACTTTTTCTCGATCTATTTTTGATAAACACAAAAGATGAAAAAACTTCAACTTTTTGACCAAAATCATGGACTATCCCCTTTGCAAAAATGTCAATTTTGCCTTCGTTTTAAATCCATGTTTATATTGTCTAGAAAAGCTTGTTTTCTAACGAGAACGTCACCAAATACTTTTTTTGGGTTTATTTTGCATAACACGAAAGGTTAACAAAATTGCCAATTTTTGACCAAAACCATGGACTAAGCCCTTTGGAAAAATTCTCATTTTGCGTTTTTCATAAACAGTTGTTTTTATAGTCTTTTAAGGCTTCTTTTTTATCTAGGACGTCAGCTAACACTTTTTCTCGATCTATTTTTGATAAACACAAAAGATAAAAAAAACTTCATCTTTTTGACCAAAATCATGGACTATCTCCTTTGCAAAAATGTCAATTTTGCCTTCTTTTTAAATCCATGTTTATATTGTCTAGAAAAGCTTGTTTACTAACGAGAACGTCACCAAATACTTTTTCTGGGTTTATTTTGCATAACACGAAAGATTAACAAAATTTCCAATTTTTGACCAAAACCATGGACTAACCCCTTTGGAAAAATGCTAATTTTGTGGGTTTTTGAAACCGATGTTTTCGTTGTTCAGAAAGGCTTGTTTGCTATATAAAACGTCAAAAATCAGTTTTTCACGATTTATTTTCGCGATCTATGACATGGGAATACTGGGGGTTACCAGGGGTTACTTGGGGTTACAAGGGGTTACAAGGGGTTACGGGGGGTTACAGGGGGTTACAAGGGGTTACAAGGGGTTACAGGGGGTTACAAAGGGTGACAGAGGGTGACAAGGGGTGAAAGAGGGTTAAAAGGATTACAGAAACTTTTTTCTAACTAGAACGTTCCCAGATACTTTTTTTTTGGTCTATTTTGCATAAAAATCAAAGTTGAAGAAATCTCAAATTTTTGACCAAAACGATGGACTAACCCCTGTGGTAAAATTCGCATTTTGCGTTTTTTATAAACAGTTTTTTTTATAGTCTTTAAAGGCTTCTTTTTTATCTAGAACGTCAGCAAACACTTTTTCTCGATCTATTTTTGATAAACACAAAAGATGAAAAAACTTCAACTTTTTGACCAAAATCATGGACTATGCCCTTTGCAAAAATGTCAATTTTGCCTTCTTTTTAAATCCATGTTTTATATTGTCTAGAAAAGCTTGTTTACTAACGAGAACGTCACCAAATACTTTTTCTGGGTTTATTTTGCATAACACCAAAGGTTAACAAAATTTCCAATTTTTGACCAAAACCATGGACTAACCCCTTTGGAAAAATGCTAATTTTGTGGGTTTTTGAAACCGATGTTTTCGTTGTTCAGAAAGGCTTGTTTGCTATATAAAACGTCAAAAATCAGTTTTTCACGATTTCTTTTCGCGATCTATGACATGGGAATACAGGGGGTTACCAGGGGTTACTTGGGGTTACAAGGGGTTACAAGGGGTTACAGGGGGTTACAAGGGGTTACAAGGGGTTACAGGGGGTTACAAAGGGTGACAGAGGGTGACAAGGGGTGAAAGAGGGTTAAAAGGATTACAGAAACTTTTTTCTAACTAGAACGTTCCCAGATACTTTTTTTTTGGTCTATTTTGCATAAAAATCAAAGTTGAAGAAATCTCAAATTTTTGACCAAAAAGATGGACTAACCCCTTTGGTAAAATTCTCAGTTTGCGTTTTTTATAAACAGTTTTTTTTATAGTCTTTAAAGGCTTCTTTTTTATCTAGAACGTCAGCAAACACTTTTTCTCGATCTATTTTTGATAAACACAAAAGATGAAAAAACTTCAACTTTTTGACCAAAATCATGGACTATCCCCTTTGCAAAAATGTCAATTTTGCCTTCTTTTTAAATCCATGTTTATATTGTCTATAAAAGCTTGTTTTCTAACGAGAACGTCACCAAATACTTTTTTTGGGTTTATTTTGCATAACACGAAAGGTTAACAAAATTGCCAATTTTTGACCAAAACCATGGACTAAGCCCTTTGGAAAAATTCTCATTTTGCGTTTTTCATAAACAGTTGTTTTTATAGTCTTTTAAGGCTTCTTTTTTATCTAGGACGTCAGGTAACACTTTTTCTCGATCTATTTTTGATAAACACAAAAGATGAAAAAACTTCACCTTTTTGACCAAAATCATGGACTATCTCCTTTGCAAAAATGTCAATTTTGCCTTCTTTTTAAATCCATGTTTATATTGTCTAGAAAAGCTTGTTTACTAACGAGAACGTCACCAAATACTTTTTCTGGGTTTATTTTGCATAACACGAAAGGTTAACAAAATTTCCAATTTTTGACCAAAACCGTGGACTAACCCCATTGGAAAAATGCTAATTTTGTGGGTTTTTGAAACCGATGTTTTCGTTGTTCAGAAAGGCTTGTTTGCTATATAAAACGTCAAAAATCAGTTTTTCACGATTTATTTTCGCGATCTATGACATGGGAATACAGGGGGTTACCAGGGGTTACTTGGGGTTACAAGGGGTTACAAGGGGTTACAGGGGGTTACAGGTGGTTACAAAGGGTTACAAGGGGTTACAGGGGGTTACAAAGGGTGACAGAGGGTGACAAGGGGTGAAAGAGGGTTAAAAGGATTACAGAAACTTTTTTCTAACTAGAACGTTCCCAGATACTTTTTTTTTGGTCTATTTTGCATAAAAATCAAAGTTGAAGAAATCTCAAATTTTTGACCAAAACGATGGACTAACCCCTTTGGTAAAATTCTCAGTTTGCGTTTTTTATAAACAGTTTTTTTTATAGTCTTTCAAGGCTTCTTTTTTATCTAGAACGTCAGGAAACACTTTTTCTCGATCTATTTTTGATAAACACAAAAGATGAAAAAACTTCACCTTTTTGACCAAAATCATGGACTATCTCCTTTGCAAAAATGTCAATTTTGCCTTCTTTTTAAATCCATGTTTATATTGTCTAGAAAAGCTTGTTTACTAACGAGAACGTCACCAAATACTTTTTCTGGGTTTATTTTGCATTGACCAAAACCATGGACTAACCTCTTTGGAAACATTCTCATTTTGTGTTTTTTATAAACAGTTTTTTTTATAGTCTTTAAAGGCTTCTTTTTTATCTAGAACGTCAGCAAACACTTTTTCTCGATCTATTTTTGATAAACAAAAAAGATGAAAAAACTTCAACTTTTTGACCAAAATCATGGACTATACCCTTTGCAAAAATGTCAATTTTGCCTTCTTTTCAAATCCATGTTTATATTGTCTAGAAAAGCTTGTTTTCTAACGAGAACGTCACCAAATACTTTTTTTGGGTTTATTTTGCATAACACGAAAGGTTAACAAAATTTCCAATTTTTGACCGAAACCATGGACTAACCCCTTTGGAAAAATTCTCATTTTGCGTTTTTTATAAACAGTTTTTTTTTATAGTCTTTAAAGGCTTCTTTTTTATCTAGAACGTCAGCAAACACTTTTTCTCGATCTATTTTTGATAAACACAAAAGATGAAAAAACTTCAACTTTTTAACCAAATTCATGGACTATCCCCTTTGCAAAAATGTCAATTTTGCCTGCTTTTTAAATCCATGTTTATATTGTCTATAAAGGCTTGTTTTCTAACGAGAACGTTACCAAATACTTTTTCTGGGTTTATTTTGCATAACACGAAAGGTTAACAAAATTTCCCATTTTTTTCACCAAATCCATGGACTAACCCCTTTGGAAAAATTCTCATATTGCGTTTTTCATAAACAGTTGTTTTGATAGTCTTTAAAGGCTTCTTTTTTATCTAGAACGTCAGAAAACACTTCTTTTCGAGCTTTTTTTTAAAACAAACAAAAGATGAAAAAACTTCAACTTTTTGACCAAAATCATAAACTATCCCCTTTGCAAAAATGTTAATTTTGCCTTCTTTTTAAATCCATGTTTATATTGTCTAGAAAAGCTTGTTTTCTAACGAGAACGTCACTAAATACTTTTTCTGGGTTTACTTTGCATAACACCAAAGGTTTACAAAATTTCCAATTTTTGACCAAAACCATGGACTAACCCCTTTGGAAAAATGCTAATTTTGTGGGTTTTTGAAACCGATGTTTTCGTTGTTCAGAAAGGCTTGTTTGCTATATAAAACAGAAAATATCATTTTTTCACGATTTATTTTGGCGATTTATGACATGGGAGTAAAGGGGGTTACAAGGGGTTACTGGGGGTTACAAGGGGTTAGAAGGGGTTACAGCGGGTTACAAGGGGTTACAAGGGGTTACAGGGGGTTACAAAGGGTGACAGAGGGTGACAAGTGGTGACAGAGGCTTAAAAGGATTACAGAAACGTTTTTCTAACTAGAACGTTCCCAGATACTTTTTCTTGGTCTATTTTGCATAAAAATCAAAGCTGAAGCAATCTTAAATGTTTGACCAAAACGATGGACAAACCCCTTTGGAAAAATTCTCATTTTGCGTTTTTTTATAAACAGTTTTTTTTATAGTCTTTAAACGCTTCTTTTTTATCTAGAACGTCAGAAAACACTTCTTCCTGAGCTTTTTTATCTAGAACGTCAGCAAACACTTTTTCTCGATCTATTTTTGATAAACACAAAAGATGAAAAAACTTCAACTTTTTGACCAAAATCATAAACTATCCCCTTTGCAAAAATGTCAATTTTGCCTTCTTTTTAAATCCATGTTTATATTGTCTAGAAAAGCTTGTTTTCTAACGAGAACGTCACTAAATACTTTTTCTGGGTTTACTTTGCATAACACGAAAGGTTAACAAAATTTCCAATTTTTGACCGAAACCATGGACTAACCCCTTTGGAAAAATTCTCATTTTGCGTTTTTTATAAACAGTTTTTTTTTAAGGTCTTTAAAGGCTTCTTTTTTATCTAGAACGTCAGAAAACACTTCTTTTCGAGCTTTTTTTTAAAACAAACAAAAGATGAAAAAACTTCAACTTTTTGACCAAAATCATAAACTATCCCCTTTGCAAAAATGTTAATTTTGCCTTCTTTTTAAATCCATGTTTATATTGTCTAGAAAAGCTTGTTTTCTAACGAGAACGTCACCAAATACTTTTTCTGGGTTTATTTTGCATAACACGAAAGGTTAACAAAATTTCCAATTTTTGACGAAAACCATGGACTAACCCCTTTGGAAAAATGCTAATTTTGTGGGTTTTTGAAACCGATGTTTTCATTGTTCAGAAAGGCTTGTTTGCTATATAAAACGTCAAAAATCAGTTTTTCCCCATTTCTTTTCGCGATCTATGACATGGGAATACAGGGGGTTACCAGGGGTTACTTGGGGTTACAAGGGGTTACAGGGGGTTACAAGGGGTTACAAGGGGTTACAGGGGGTTACAAAGGGTAACAGAGGGTGACAAGGGGTGAAAGAGGGTTAAAAGGATTACAGAAACTTTTTTCTAAGTAGAACGTTCCCAGATACTTTTTTTTTGGTCTATTTTGCATAAAAATCAAAGTTGAAGAATTCTCAAATTTTTGACCAAAACGATGGACTAACCCCTTTGGTAAAATTCTCATTTTGCGTTTTTTATAAACAGTTTTTTTTATAGTCTTTAAAAGCTTCTTTTTTATCTAGAACGTCAGCAAACACTTTTTCTCGATCTATTTTTGATAAACACAAACGATGAAAAAACTTCAACTTTTTGACCAAAATCATGGACTATCCCCTTTGCAAAAATGTCAATTTTGCCTTCTTTTTAAATCCATGTTTATATTGTCTAGAAAAGCTTGTTTTCTAACGAGAACGTCACCAAATACTTTTTTTGGGTTTATTTTGCATAACACGAAAGGTTAACAAAATTGCCAATTTTTGACCAAAACCATGGACTAAGCCCTTTGGAAAAATTCTCATTTTGCGTTTTCCATAAACAGTTGTTTTTATAGTCTTTTAAGGCTTCTTTTTTATCTAGGACGTCAGCTAACACTTTTTCTCGATCTATTTTTGATAAACACAAAACCTGAAAAAACTTCACCTTTTTGACCAAAATCATGGACTATCTCCTTTGCAAAAATGTCAATTTTGCCTTCTTTTTAAATCCATGTTTATATTGTCTAGAAAAGCTTGTTTACTAACGAGAACGTCACCAAATACTTTTTCTGGGTTTATTTTGCATAACACGAAAGGTTAACAAAATTTCCAATTTTTGACCAAAACCGTGGACTAACCCCATTGGAAAAATGCTAATTTTGTGGGTTTTTGAAACCGATGTTTTCGTTGTTCAGAAAGGCTTGTTTGCTATATAAAACGTCAAAAATCAGTTTTTCACGATTTATTTTCGCGATCTATGACATGGGAATACAGGGGGTTACCAGGGGTTACTTGGGGTTACAAGGGGTTACAAGGGGTTACAGGGGGTTACAGGGGGTTACAAGGGGTTACAAGGGGTTACAGGGGGTTACAGAGGGTGACAGAGGGTGACAAGGGGTGAAAGAGGGTTAAAAGGATTACAGAAACTTTTTTCTAACTAGAACGTTCCCAGATACTTTTTTTTTGGTCTATTTTGCATAAAAATCAAAGTTGAAGAAATCTCAAATTTTTGACCAAAACGATGGACTAACCCCTTTGGTAAAATTCTCATTTTTCGTTTTTTATAAACAGTTTTTTTTAGTCTTTAAAGCCTTCTTTTTTATCTAGAACGTCAGCAAACACTTTTTCTCGATCTATTTTTGATAAACACAAAACATGAAAAAACTTCAACTTTTTGACCAAAATCATGGACTATCCCCTTTGCAAAAATGTCAATTTTGCCTTCTTTTTAAATCCATGTTTATATTGTCTAGAAAAGCTTGTTTTCTAACGAGAACGTCACCAAATACTTTTTTGGGGTTTATTTTGCATAACACTAAAGGTTAACAAAATTGCCAATTTTTGACCAAAACCATGGACTAAGCCCTTTGGAAAAATTCTCATTTTGCGTTTTTCATAAACACTTGTTTTTATAGTCTTTTAAGGCTTCTTTTTTATCTAGGACGTCAGCTAACACTTTTTCTCGATCTATTTTTGATAAACACAAAAGATGAAAAAACTTCACCTTTTTGACCAAAATCATGGACTATCTCCTTTGCAAAAATGTCAATTTTGCCTTCTTTTTAAATCCATGTTTATATTGTCTAGAAAAGCTTGTTTACTAACGAGAACGTCACCAAATACTTTTTCTCGGTTTATTTTGCATAACACGAATGGTTAACAAAATTTCCAATTTTTGACCAAAACCATGGACTAACCCCTTTGGAAAAATGCTAATTTTGTCGGTTTATGAAACCGATGTTTTCGTTGTTCAGAAAGGCTTGTTTGCTATATAAAACGTCAAAAATCAGTTTTTCACGATTTATTTTCGCAATCTATGACATGGGAATACAGGGGGTTACCAGGGGTTACTACGGGTTACAAGGGGTTACAAGGGATAACAGGGGGTTACACGGGGTTACAAGGGGTTACAGGGGGTTACAAAGGGTGACAGAGGGTAACAAGGGGTGAAAGAGGGTTAAAAGGATTACAGAAACTTTTTTCTAACTAGAACGTTCCCACATACTTTTTTTTTTGGTCTGTTTTGCATAAAAATCAAAGTTGAAGAAATCTCAAATTTTTGACCAAAACGATGGACTAACCCCTTTGGTAAAAATCTCATTTTTCGTTTTTTATAAACAGTTCTTTTTAGTCTTTAAAGGCTTCTTTTTTATCTAGAACGTCAGCAAACACTTTTTTCTCGATCTATTTTTGATAAACACAAAAGATGAAAAAACTTCAACTTTTTGACCAAAATCATGGACTATCCCCTTTGCAAAAATGTCAATTTTGCCTTCCTTTTAAATCCATGTTTATATTGTCTAGAAAAGCTTGTTTTCTAACGAGAACGTCACCAAATACTTTTTTGGGGTTTATTTTGCATAACACGAAAGGTTAACAAAATTGCCAATTTTTGACCAAAACCATGGACTAAGCCCTTTGGAAAAATTCTCATTTTGCGTTTTTCATAAACAGTTGTTTTTATAGTCTTTTAAGGCTTCTTTTTTATCTAGGACGTCAGCTAACACTTTTTCTCGATCTATTTTTGATAAACACAAAAGATGAAAAAACTTCACCTTTTTGACCAAAATCATGGACTATCCCCTTTGCAAAAATGTCAATTTTGCCTTCTTTTTAAATCCATGTTTATATTGTCTAGAAAAGCTTGTTTTCTAACGAGAACGTCACCAAATACTTTTTTGGGGTTTATTTTGCATAACACGAAAGGTTAACAAAATTGCCAATTTTTGACCAAAACCATGGACTAAGCCCTTTGGAAAAATTCTCATTTTGCGTTTTTCATAAACAGTTGTTTTTATAGTCTTTTAAGGCTTCTTTTTTATCTAGGACGTCAGCTAACACTTTTTCTCGATCTATTTTTGATAAACACAAAAGATGAAAAAACTTCACCTTTTTGACCAAAATCATGGACTATCTCCTTTGCAAAAATGTCAATTTTGCCTTCTTTTTAAATCCATGTTTATATTGTCTAGAAAAGCTTGTTTACTAACGAGAACGTCACCAAATACTTTTTCTGGGTTTATTTTGCATAACACGAAAGGTTAACAAAATTTCCAATTTTTGACCAAAACCGTGGACTAACCCCATTGGAAAAATGCTAATTTTGTGGGTTTTTGAAACCGATGTTTTCGTTGTTCAGAAAGGCTTGTTTGCTATATAAAACGTCAAAAATCAGTTTTTCACGATTTATTTTCGCGATCTATGACATGGGAATACAGGGGGTTACCAGGGGTTACTTGGGGTTACAAGGGGTTACAAGGGGTTACAGGGGGTTACAGGGGGTTACAAGGGGTTACAAGGGGTTACAGGGGGTTACAAAGGGTGACAGAGGGTGACAAGGGGTGAAAGAGGGTTAAAAGGATTACAGAAACTTTTTTCTAACTAGAACGTTCCCAGATACTTTTTTTTTGGTCTATTTTGCATAAAAATCAAAGTTGAAGAAATCTCAAATTTTTGACCAAAACGATGGACTAACCCCTTTGGTAAAATTCTCATTTTTCGTTTTTTATAAACAGTTTTTTTGAGTCTTTAAAGCCTTCTTTTTTATCTAGAACGTCAGCAAACACTTTTTCTCGATCTATTTTTGATAAACACAAAAGATGAAAAAACTTCAACTTTTTGACCAAAATCATGGACTATCCCCTTTGCAAAAATGTCAATTTTGCCTTCTTTTTAAATCCATGTTTATATTGTCTAGAAAAGCTTGTTTTCTAACGAGAACGTCACCAAATACTTTTTTTGGGTTTATTTTGCATAACACGAAAGGTTAACAAAATTGCCAATTTTTGACCAAAACCATGGACTAAGCCCTTTGGAAAAATTCTCATTTTGCGTTTTTCATAAACAGTTGTTTTTATAGTCTTTTAAGGCTTCTTTTTTATCTAGGACGTCAGCTAACACTTTTTCTCGATCTATTTTTGATAAACAGAAAAGATGAAACAACTTAACTTTTTGACCGAAATCATGGACTATCCCCTTTGCAAAAATGTCAATTTTGCCTTCTTTTTAAATCCATGTTTATATTGTCTAGAAAAGCTTGTTTTCTAACGAGAACGTCACTAAATACTTTTTCTGGGTTTACTTTGCATAACACGAAAGGTTTACAAAATTTCCAATTTTTGACCAAAACCATGGACTAACCTCTTTGGAAAAATGCTAATTTTGTGGGTTTTTGAAACCGATGTTTTCGTTGTTCAGAAAGGCTTGTTTGCTATATAAAACAGCAAAAATCATTTTTCAGGATTTATTTTTGCGATTTATGACATGGGAATACAGGGGGTTACAAGGGGTTACTGGGTGTTACAAGGGGTTACAAGGGGTTACAGGGGGTTACAAGGGGCTACAAGAGGTTACAGGGGGTTACAGAGGGTGACAGAGGGTGAGAAGGGGTGACAGAGGCTTAAAAGGATTACAGAAACGTTTTTCTAACTAGAACGTTCCCAGATACTTTTTCTTGGTCTATTTTGCATAAAAATCAAAGCTGAAGCAATCTTAAATGTTTGACCAAAACGATGGACTAACCCCTTTGGAAAAATTCTTATTTTGCGTTTTTTTATAAACAGTTTTTTTATACTCTTTAAAGGGTTCTTTTTTATCTAGAACGTCAGCAAACACTTTTTCTCGATCTATTTTCTATAAACACAAAAGATGAAAAAACTTCAACTTTTTGACCAAAATCATGGACTATCCCCTTTGGAAAAATGCTAATTTTGTGGGTTTTTGAAACCGATGTTTTCGTTGTTCAGAAAGGCTTGTTTGCTATATAAAATGTGAAAAATCATTTTTTCACGATTTATTTTGGCGATTTTTGACATGGGAATACAGGGGGTTACAAGGGGTTACTTGGGGTTACAATGGGTTTTAAGGGGTGACAAGGGGTTACTGGGGGTTACAAGGGGTTACAAGGGGTTACAGGGGGTTACAAGGGGCTACAAGAGGTTACAGGGGGTTACAGAGGGTGACAGAGGGTGACAAGGGGTGACAGAGGCTTAAAAGGATTACAGAAACGTTTTTCTAACTAGAACGTTCCCAGATACTTTTTCTTGGTCTATTTTGCATAAAAATCAAAGTTGAAGAAATCTCAAATTTTTGACCAAAACGATGGACTAACCCCTTTGGAAAAATTCTCATTTTGCGCTTTTTTATAAACAGTTTTTTTTATAGTCATTAAAGGGTTCTTTTTTATCTAGAACGTCAGCAAACACTTTTTCTCGATCTATTTTTGATAAACACAAAAGATGAAAAAACTTCAACTTTTTGACCAAAATCATGGACTATGCCCTTTGCAAAAATGTCAATTTTGCCTTCGTTTTAAATCCATGTTTATATTGTCTAGAAAAGCTTGTTTTCTAACGAGAACGTCACCAAATACTTTTTTTGGGTTTATTTTGCATAACACGAAAGGTTAACAAAATTGCCAATTTTTGACCAAAACCATGGACTAAGCCCTTTGGAAAAATTCTCATTTTGCGTTTTTCATAAACAGTTGTTTTTATAGTCTTTTAAGGCTTCTTTTTTATCTAGGACGTCAGCTAACACTTTTTCTCGATCTATTTTTGATAAACACAAAAGATAAAAAAAACTTCATCTTTTTGACCAAAATCATGGACTATCTCCTTTGCAAAAATGTCAATTTTGCCTTCTTTTTAAATCCATGTTTATATTGTCTAGAAAAGCTTGTTTACTAACGAGAACGTCACCAAATACTTTTTCTGGGTTTATTTTGCATAACACGAAAGATTAACAAAATTTCCAATTTTTGACCAAAACCATGGACTAACCCCTTTGGAAAAATGCTAATTTTGTGGGTTTTTGAAACCGATCTTTTCGTTGTTCAGAAAGGCTTGTTTGCTATATAAAACGTCAAAAATCAGTTTTTCACGATTTATTTTCGCGATCTATGACATGGGAATACAGGGGGTTACCAGGGGTTACTTGGGGTTACAAGGGGTTACAAGGGGTTACAGGGGGTTACAGGGGGTTACAAGGGGTTACAAGGGGTTACAGGGGGTTACAAAGGGTGACAGAGGGTGACAAGGGGTGAAAGAGGGTTAAAAAGATTACAGAAACTTTTTTCTAACTAGAACGTTCCCAGATACTTTTTTTTTGGTCTATTTTGCATAAAAATCAAAGTTGAAGAAATCTCAAATTTTTGACCAAAACGATGGACTAACCCCTTTGGTAAAATTCGCATTTTGCGTTTTTTATAAACAGTTTTTTTTATAGTCTTTAAAGGCTTCTTTTTTATCTAGAACGTCAGCAAACACTTTTTCTCGATCTATTTTTGATAAACACAAAAGATGAAAAAACTTCAACTTTTTGACCAAAATCATGGACTATGCCCTTTGCAAAAATGTCAATTTTGCCTTCTTTTTAAATCCATGTTTTATATTGTCTAGAAAAGCTTGTTTACTAACGAGAACGTCACCAAATACTTTTTCTGGGTTTATTTTGCATAACACCAAAGGTTAACAAAATTTCCAATTTTTGACCAAAACCATGGACTAACCCCTTTGGAAAAATGCTAATTTTGTGGGTTTTTGAAACCGATGTTTTCGTTGTTCAGAAAGGCTTGTTTGCTATATAAAACGTCAAAAATCAGTTTTTCACCATTTATTTTCGCGATCTATGACATGGGAATACAGGGGGTTACCAGGGGTTACTTGGGGTTACAAG
Organism: Porites lutea; assembly: GCF_958299795.1. Lineage (NCBI taxonomy): Eukaryota > Metazoa > Cnidaria > Anthozoa > Scleractinia > Poritidae > Porites > Porites lutea. Next base: position 29,391,702 of record NC_133210.1, on the reverse strand, counting down.
GGGTTACAAGGGGTTACAGGGGGTTACAAGGGGTTACAGGGGGTTACAAAGGGTGACAGAGGGTGACAAGGGGTGAAAGAGGGTTAAAAGGATTACAGAAACTTTTTTCTAACTAGAACGTTCCCAGATACTTTTTTTTGGGTCTATTTTGCATAAAAATCAAAGTTGAAGAAATCTCAAATTTTTGACCAAAACGATGGACTAACCCCTTTGGTAAAATTCTCAGTTTGCGTTTTTTATAAACAGTTTTTTTTATAGTCTTTAAAGGCTTCTTTTTTATCTAGAACGTCAGCAAACACTTTTTCTCGATCTATTTTTGATAAACACAAAAGATGAAAAAACTTCAACTTTTTGACCAAAATCATGGACTATCCCCTTTGCAAAAATGTCAATTTTGCCTTCTTTTTAAATCCATGTTTATATTGTCTAGAAAAGCTTGTTTTCTAACGAGAACGTCACCAAATACTTTTTTTGGGTTTATTTTGCATAACACTAAAGGTTAACAAAATTTCCAATTTTTGACCAAAACCATGGACTAAGCCCTTTGGAAAAATTCTCATTTTGCGTTTTTCATAAACAGTTGTTTTTATAGTCTTTTAAGGCTTCCTTTTTATCTAGGACGTCAGCTAACACTTTTTCTCGATCTATTTTTGATAAACACAAAACCTGAAAAAACTTCACCTTTTTGACCAAAATCATGGACTATCTCCTTTGCAAAAATGTCAATTTTGCCTTCTTTTTAAATCCATGTTTATATTGTCTAGAAAAGCTTGTTTACTAACGAGAACGTCACCAAATACTTTTTCTGGGTTTATTTTGCATAACACGAAAGGTTAAAAAAATTTCCAATTTTTGACCAAAACCATGGACTAACCCCTTTGGAAAAATGCTAATTTTGTGGGTTTTTGAAACCGATGTTTTCGTTGTTCAGAAAGGCTTGTTTGCTATATAAAACGTCAAAAATCAGTTTTTCACGATTTATTTTCGCGATCTATGACATGGGAATACAGGGGGTTACCAGGGGTTACTTGGGGTTACAAGGGGTTACAAGGGGTTACAGGGGGTTACAAAGGGTGACAGAGGCTGACAAGGGGTGAAAGAGGGTTAAAAGGATTACAGAAACTTTTTTCTAACTAAAACGTTCCCAGATACTTTTTTTTTGGTCTATTTTGCATAAAAATCAAAGTTGAAGAATTCTCAAATTTTTGACCAAAACGATGGACTAACCCCTTTGGTAAAATTCTCATTTTGCGTTTTTTATAAACAGTTTTTTTTATAGTCTTTAAAGGCTTCTTTTTTATCTAGAACGTCAGCAAACACTTTTTCTCGATCTATTTTTGATAAACACAAAAGATGAAAAAACTTCAACTTTTTGACCAAAATCATGGACTATCCCCTTTGCAAAAATGTCAATTTTGCCTTCTTTTTAAATCCATGTTTATATTGTCTAGAAAAGCTTGTTTTCTAACGAGAACGTCACCAAATACTTTTTTTGGGTTTATTTTGCATAACACGAAAGGTTAACAAAATTGCCAATTTTTGACCAAAACCATGGACTAAGCCCTTTGGAAAAATTCTCATTTTGCGTTTTTCATAAACAGTTGTTTTTATAGTCTTTTAAGGCTTCTTTTTTATCTAGGACGTCAGCTAACACTTTTTCTCGATCTATTTTTGATAAACAGAAAAGATGAAACAACTTAACTTTTTGACCGAAATCATGGACTATCCCCTTTGCAAAAATGTCAATTTTGCCTTCTTTTTAAATCCATGTTTATATTGTCTAGAAAAGCTTGTTTTCTAACGAGAACGTCACTAAATACTTTTTCTGGGTTTACTTTGCATAACACGAAAGGTTTACAAAATTTCCAATTTTTGACCAAAACCATGGACTAACCTCTTTGGAAAAATGCTAATTTTGTGGGTTTTTGAAACCGATGTTTTCGTTGTTCAGAAAGGCTTGTTTGCTATATAAAACAGCAAAAATCATTTTTCAGGATTTATTTTTGCGATTTATGACATGGGAATACAGGGGGTTACAAGGGGTTACTGGGTGTTACAAGGGGTTACAAGGGGTTACAGGGGGTTACAAGGGGCTACAAGAGGTTACAGGGGGTTACAGAGGGTGACAGAGGGTGAGAAGGGGTGACAGAGGCTTAAAAGGATTACAGAAACGTTTTTCTAACTAGAACGTTCCCAGATACTTTTTCTTGGTCTATTTTGCATAAAAATCAAAGCTGAAGCAATCTTAAATGTTTGACCAAAACGATGGACTAACCCCTTTGGAAAAATTCTTATTTTGCGTTTTTTTATAAACAGTTTTTTTATACTCTTTAAAGGGTTCTTTTTTATCTAGAACGTCAGCAAACACTTTTTCTCGATCTATTTTCTATAAACACAAAAGATGAAAAAACTTCAACTTTTTGACCAAAATCATGGACTATCCCCTTTGGAAAAATGCTAATTTTGTGGGTTTTTGAAACCGATGTTTTCGTTGTTCAGAAAGGCTTGTTTGCTATATAAAATGTGAAAAATCATTTTTTCACGATTTATTTTGGCGATTTTTGACATGGGAATACAGGGGGTTACAAGGGGTTACTTGGGGTTACAATGGGTTTTAAGGGGTGACAAGGGGTTACTGGGGGTTACAAGGGGTTACAAGGGGTTACAGGGGGTTACAAGGGGCTACAAGAGGTTACAGGGGGTTACAGAGGGTGACAGAGGGTGACAAGGGGTGACAGAGGCTTAAAAGGATTACAGAAACGTTTTTCTAACTAGAACGTTCCCAGATACTTTTTCTTGGTCTATTTTGCATAAAAATCAAAGTTGAAGAAATCTCAAATTTTTGACCAAAACGATGGACTAACCCCTTTGGAAAAATTCTCATTTTGCGCTTTTTTATAAACAGTTTTTTTTATAGTCATTAAAGGGTTCTTTTTTATCTAGAACGTCAGCAAACACTTTTTCTCGATCTATTTTTGATAAACACAAAAGATGAAAAAACTTCAACTTTTTGACCAAAATCATGGACTATGCCCTTTGCAAAAATGTCAATTTTGCCTTCGTTTTAAATCCATGTTTATATTGTCTAGAAAAGCTTGTTTTCTAACGAGAACGTCACCAAATACTTTTTTTGGGTTTATTTTGCATAACACGAAAGGTTAACAAAATTGCCAATTTTTGACCAAAACCATGGACTAAGCCCTTTGGAAAAATTCTCATTTTGCGTTTTTCATAAACAGTTGTTTTTATAGTCTTTTAAGGCTTCTTTTTTATCTAGGACGTCAGCTAACACTTTTTCTCGATCTATTTTTGATAAACACAAAAGATAAAAAAAACTTCATCTTTTTGACCAAAATCATGGACTATCTCCTTTGCAAAAATGTCAATTTTGCCTTCTTTTTAAATCCATGTTTATATTGTCTAGAAAAGCTTGTTTACTAACGAGAACGTCACCAAATACTTTTTCTGGGTTTATTTTGCATAACACGAAAGATTAACAAAATTTCCAATTTTTGACCAAAACCATGGACTAACCCCTTTGGAAAAATGCTAATTTTGTGGGTTTTTGAAACCGATCTTTTCGTTGTTCAGAAAGGCTTGTTTGCTATATAAAACGTCAAAAATCAGTTTTTCACGATTTATTTTCGCGATCTATGACATGGGAATACAGGGGGTTACCAGGGGTTACTTGGGGTTACAAGGGGTTACAAGGGGTTACAGGGGGTTACAGGGGGTTACAAGGGGTTACAAGGGGTTACAGGGGGTTACAAAGGGTGACAGAGGGTGACAAGGGGTGAAAGAGGGTTAAAAAGATTACAGAAACTTTTTTCTAACTAGAACGTTCCCAGATACTTTTTTTTTGGTCTATTTTGCATAAAAATCAAAGTTGAAGAAATCTCAAATTTTTGACCAAAACGATGGACTAACCCCTTTGGTAAAATTCGCATTTTGCGTTTTTTATAAACAGTTTTTTTTATAGTCTTTAAAGGCTTCTTTTTTATCTAGAACGTCAGCAAACACTTTTTCTCGATCTATTTTTGATAAACACAAAAGATGAAAAAACTTCAACTTTTTGACCAAAATCATGGACTATGCCCTTTGCAAAAATGTCAATTTTGCCTTCTTTTTAAATCCATGTTTTATATTGTCTAGAAAAGCTTGTTTACTAACGAGAACGTCACCAAATACTTTTTCTGGGTTTATTTTGCATAACACCAAAGGTTAACAAAATTTCCAATTTTTGACCAAAACCATGGACTAACCCCTTTGGAAAAATGCTAATTTTGTGGGTTTTTGAAACCGATGTTTTCGTTGTTCAGAAAGGCTTGTTTGCTATATAAAACGTCAAAAATCAGTTTTTCACCATTTATTTTCGCGATCTATGACATGGGAATACAGGGGGTTACCAGGGGTTACTTGGGGTTACAAGGGGTTACAAGGGGTTACAGGGGGTTACAAGGGGTTACAGGGGGTTACAAAGGGTGACAGAGGGTGACAAGGGGTGAAAGAGGGTTAAAAGGATTACAGAAACTTTTTTCTAACTAGAACGTTCCCAGATACTTTTTTTTTGGTCTATTTTGCATAAAAATCAAAGTTGAAGAAATCTCAAATTTTTGACCAAAACGATGGACTAACCCCTTTGGTAAAATTCTCAGTTTGCGTTTTTTATAAACAGTTTTTTTTATAGTCTTTAAAGGCTTCTTTTTTATCTAGAACGTCAGCAAACACTTTTTCTCGATCTATTTTTAATAAACACAAAAGATGAAAAAACTTCAACTTTTTGACCAAAATCATGGACTATCCCCTTTGCAAAAATGTCAATTTTGCCTTCTTTTTAAATCCATGTTTATATTGTCTAGAAAAGCTTGTTTTCTAACGAGAACGTCACCAAATACTTTTTTGGGGTTTATTTTGCATAACACGAAAGGTTAACAAAATTGCCAATTTTTGACCAAAACCATGGACTAAGCCCTTTGGAAAAATTCTCATTTTGCGTTTTTCATAAACAGTTGTTTTTATAGTCTTTTAAGGCTTCTTTTTTATCTAGGACGTCAGCTAACACTTTTTCTCGATCTATTTTTGATAAACACAAAAGATGAAAAAACTTCACCTTTTTGACCAAAATCATGGACTATCTCCTTTGCAAAAATGTCAATTTTGCCTTCTTTTTAAATCCATGTTTATATTGTCTAGAAAAGCTTGTTTACTAACGAGAACGTCACCAAATACTTTTTCTGGGTTTATTTTGCATAACACGAAAGGTTAACAAAATTTCCAATTTTTGACCAAAACCGTGGACTAACCCCATTGGAAAAATGCTAATTTTGTGGGTTTTTGAAACCGATGTTTTCGTTGTTCAGAAAGGCTTGTTTGCTATATAAAACGTCAAAAATCAGTTTTTCACGATTTATTTTCGCGATCTATGACATGGGAATACAGGGGGTTACCAGGGGTTACTTGGGGTTACAAGGGGTTACAAGGGGTTACAGGGGGTTACAGGGGGTTACACGGGGTTACAAGGGGTTACAGGGGGTTACAAAGGGTGACAGAGGGTGACAAGGGGTGAAAGAGGGTTAAAAGGATTACAGAAACTTTTTTCTAACTAGAACGTTCCCAGATACTTTTTTTTTGGTCTATTTTGCATAAAAATCAAAGTTGAAGAAATCTCAAATTTTTGACCAAAACGATGGACTAACCCCTTTGGTAAAATTCTCATTTTTCGTTTTTTATAAACAGTTTTTTTTAGTCTTTAAAGCCTTCTTTTTTATCTAGAACGTCAGCAAACACTTTTTCTCGATCTATTTTTGATAAACACAAAAGATGAAAAAACTTCAACTTTTTGACCAAAATCATGGACTATCCCCTTTGCAAAAATGTCAATTTTGCCTTCTTTTTAAATCCATGTTTATATTGTCTAGAAAAGCTTGTTTTCTAACGAGAACGTCACCAAATACTTTTTTTGGGTTTATTTTGCATAACACTAAAGGTTAACAAAATTTCCAATTTTTGACCAAAACCATGGACTAAGCCCTTTGGAAAAATTCTCATTTTGCGTTTTTCATAAACAGTTGTTTTTATAGTCTTTTAAGGCTTCCTTTTTATCTAGGACGTCAGCTAACACTTTTTCTCGATCTATTTTTGATAAACACAAAACCTGAAAAAACTTCACCTTTTTGACCAAAATCATGGACTATCTCCTTTGCAAAAATGTCAATTTTGCCTTCTTTTTAAATCCATGTTTATATTGTCTAGAAAAGCTTGTTTACTAACGAGAACGTCACCAAATACTTTTTCTGGGTTTATTTTGCATAACACGAAAGGTTAAAAAAATTTCCAATTTTTGACCAAAACCATGGACTAACCCCTTTGGAAAAATGCTAATTTTGTGGGTTTTTGAAACCGATGTTTTCGTTGTTCAGAAAGGCTTGTTTGCTATATAAAACGTCAAAAATCAGTTTTTCACGATTTATTTTCGCGATCTATGACATGGGAATACAGGGGGTTACCAGGGGTTACTTGGGGTTACAAGGGGTTACAAGGGGTTACAGGGGGTTACAAAGGGTGACAGAGGCTGACAAGGGGTGAAAGAGGGTTAAAAGGATTACAGAAACTTTTTTCTAACTAAAACGTTCCCAGATACTTTTTTTTTGGTCTATTTTGCATAAAAATCAAAGTTGAAGAATTCTCAATTTTTGACCAAAACGATGGACTAACCCTTTGGTAAAATTCTCATTTTGCGTTTTTTATAAACAGTTTTTTTTATAGTCTTTAAAGGCTTCTTTTTTATCTAGAACGTCAGCAAACACTTTTTCTCGATCTATTTTTGATAAACACAAAAGATGAAAAAACTTCAACTTTTTGACCAAAATCATGGACTATCCCCTTTGCAAAAATGTCAATTTTGCCTTCTTTTTAAATCCATGTTTATATTGTCTAGAAAAGCTTGTTTTCTAACGAGAACGTCACCAAATACTTTTTTTGGGTTTATTTTGCATAACACGAAAGGTTAACAAAATTGCCAATTTTTGACCAAAACCATGGACTAAGCCCTTTGGAAAAATTCTCATTTTGCGTTTTTCATAAACAGTTGTTTTTATAGTCTTTTAAGGCTTCTTTTTTATCTAGGACGTCAGCTAACACTTTTTCTCGATCTATTTTTGATAAACACAAAAGATGAAAAAACTTCAACTTTTTGACCAAAATCATGGACTATCCCCTTTGCAAAAATGTCAATTTTGCCTTCTTTTTAAATCCATGTTTATATTGTCTAGAAAAGCTTGTTTTCTAACGAGAACGTCACCAAATACTTTTTTTGGGTTTATTTTGCATAACACGAAAGGTTAACAAAATTGCCAATTTTTTGACCAAAACCATGGACTAAGCCCTTTGGAAAAATTCTCATTTTGCGTTTTTCATAAACAGTTGTTTTTATAGTCTTTTAAGGCTTCTTTTTTATCTAGGACGTCAGCTAACACTTTTTCTCGATCTATTTTTGATAAACAGAAAAGATGAAACAACTTAACTTTTTGACCGAAATCATGG